>NW_015151017.1:366838-386075 GCF_000732505.1 Cyprinodon variegatus | reverse complement strand
TGTTCATTGTAAATCATCCTAGTCAGGTTTGGACAACTTTATTATTTTAGATTTTGTTTAATAAGAGAAATGCAAATGCAATTTACTCAGAGCAGCAATGACATATAACTTTAGTTTTATTGTTTGTCTTTTTATCCTGGTACTTAAATTGTGTTCTGATGCAATGGTTTCCTCGGTGGCGTATATTCTAAAGAAAAAAATACAACATAATCCCTTGACTTTAAAAGCCTTTTATGTACGCATGATTCACAACCTTTCTAAAAGCGTATAATGATGCTCCAATGTCAGTAGCTGTGCATCTCATCAAAATGCTTGGATGATGCAAAAAAGTTCAAGTTATAGTGGAGGTTGTTCTTTTTCCGGGTGGATAAATCAATAAGTTGTCCTCCTGATTGTCAATCATTCTGGTGATGTATTTACATAAGGCCATCCTATGTGCTTGTCCTCATTTTCACTTACTGAAATTAAGTCTGACATAGTGGAAAAATTGCAAATCTTCTTGTAGAATGTAAACTTGTATGAGCAATACAAACAGCAACTTTTAAAAACAGTGTGCACAAGGAGAAATGGGGTTGTGCATGCTCTTGCATGCGTTTAATTGGCGTTCCCACTCGGGAGAGGGTACAGGGTTGTGCATGTGCATTTTTTTTTTTTTTTTTAAGTGGAGAGGGCGGGTCTTTTAAAAAATTCGCGAAAATCCTCCACAATACCTTTTAGCTGTTAAAATATAGCTTTTGTGAACCAGTTTAATATCACTGGTACACAAAAAATAACTTGTTTTTCAGTAAAGATAAAACCAGCAGTTTAGCCACTAAATGGTTATGTCAAGCTCGTTTTATATTATAACTTTCACATCCTGATGACAAGAATAGGTAATAAAATCAGAACAGAAAGACACAAGTTTAAATAATCTTTTATTGAATATAGATTTCTTCATCTAATACTCAACAAAAAAACAAGGACAAAACAAGACAAGATGAGGCCAGCATAATACCTCGAGCTGAGTGGTTTAAGTGTAGCTTCTAAAGTGTTAACTCTTACTCCTAACACCTTTGACATGAAGAGTCTGACTGGATCCAGTCTGATGGGAACAGGGACACCCATCCTTGTGTGTTTGATCTGTCCTGACAGGAGAGAGATGTTTTGGGTGGAAAATGGCGGCCCAGTCGCCATTAAACATGCACTTTAAAACGAAAAATTATCAAAGGTGAAATAGTGTGTTTACTGCCTTCCATTTTTCTTCAGTTTGATTTTTTTAGATTACCTAAGCTTTTTTTAAATCATAAAGAAAATCTAAAGTCAAACAACAATAACCTGAGTGAAAACAAACACACATTTAAAGATGATTTACCTTCAATTGAGTGTAGAAAATTGCACCCTAAACCTTCTATCTGGCTGCCATTTTTCTTAAATCTCTGAGGAAGAGTGACTGATTTACCAAACCTCAGACACCTTGGAAAGATTTCTATGCATTAGCAGCTTCTTTCCAGTCATGCTGCAGCTGACCAGTCCAGACTTTGACTAATTTACTCCAGAGCCTACATTTAGCTTTTTTTAATGAGAAAACTTTGAAGAGTTGAACTTGCAGGTAAGCTTTGGATTATTTTTCCTGTTCAATAGACTCTCTTCTAAGGAGTAGAATTCCTTTTCCCATCAATTACAGTAAGTCACCGAGGTATTAAAGCAGTGCCATACTAACACACTACCAGAACTCAATGTGACAGCAAGATGTTCTTTTTCTGAAAACCCATGATAGCTTAATGCTGCATGTACCAAGAGGATCACTGGGCAGAAGTTTTGGTCATAAGTGTTGGATCATGAAGATGCTTTTTGCAATGTGTAAGAAACGCTCTATTCTCAACATTAGTGTTCCTTTTTGAACCATTTCCAATGACATTTTCTCTTTTTATTGTTAAATCGTCAATACTTACCACACCTACTGTTTTTAGTGCTTTATATGTTGCTTGGGGTCCTTAAAGAATCTCCTGGGTAAAGTTCTGGTGTGATTTTAGTGTAAATGCACTAGACTATAGACTCCTGGCCTCTACCGTGTAGAAATATTTATTGACACCTGTGGCTAGATTTGTTTTGCATTGCTTCAAATTATAATGTTATAAAACTCTTATTGCCTCCAGGACCATTCAAATAACTATTATTATCCTGGAAAAGGACTCCAGGCTACATGTCAAATCAAAACAGAGGAAACAAAAAAAAAAAGAAAAAGATATATATGCAAGAAAGAAAATCTTTAATCCATTATAATCCATTTAGAGTGTCAGTGTATTTTCAGTTTTTGTAGTTCAGTAACAACAACTGGAAAAAAGCTGCTTTAAAATGTTTAGTCCTGCTTTCAGGGACTAAGAATCTTCTTCCAGAGGGAACTCCTCAGGAAGGGTATGAAATTGGTTATCGGTTTTATCTGCCTGCTGTAAGGAGAAGTGACTGATTGTTTGGGTTCTCCAATCAGTCTATACCAGTGGTCCTCGGTCCTCATCATCAAGTACTGCCCTGCATGTTTAGATATCTCCTCGCTGCCACACGCCTGACTTATGTAAAAAATGATAAACAGGTTTCAGCAGCTCTTGATAGTCGCTGAGAAAGTTGTGCAATCATTTGAACCAAGTGTGCTGCAACAGAGAGACATCTAAAACATGCAGGGCAGTGGTACTTAAGGAGGCTTGAGAACTCCTTGAGAACTCCTAATAGTTTCACAACCCGCAGAAGGAAATAAGGAAATCTCCTTTCAAACGATAAAATCATGACCACCAAGGAAAGGGAAAAAAATAATTTCATATATATATATATATATATATATATATATATATATATATATATATATATATATATATATTACTGTTTTATACATACATTTTCTACATAGAGCCTACACAGAGCCTTTTGCCGATTACTGACTCCCTCTTACACTAATGCATTGCATCTGAGATGTAACTTTAGAACAATATTTAAACCATTTAAAGCTTTTGAATCAATTTTGCTGGAAAGCTCTTTTGGATGAATGGGAACTAAAATAGTTCTGTTTAGGACCAGAAGTCTTATCCCCTAAATCAGGTGGCAGATTTTGAAATCCTTTGGCCTGATGTGTTGCTCTCTCTGTTTCCTCTTCTTCTATTCCCAATGCTTCTCTGTCTCATCTCCCTTTTCTTCTCCTCCTTGTATAAGGAAACTAAGCAAGCAGTAAAGTACATTTATAATCAGGAAAATGTAATAAAGATGTCTTAGTTGGAAAGAAGTCCACTAATATATTAAGTGTATGGGTGCTTCTGAAGAGCATATTGGGCAATCAGATAACTACCAAAATATATGTAAAATTATCCACTGAATGAAAGGTTTTTCTTTGTCAGCTTAACAACTGCTGTTTGGCCTGTCACTTTATATATATATATATATATATATATATATATATATATATATATATATATATATATATATATACATGTACGGTTATTACAGCTATTATTTATTTGTGCAGAATAATGATGTTTTTGATAAAAATCCTTACGTTAAAATGCTATCAGTATGCTTATAGTATTAAGTCTGTCTCAGGGCCCCCCTTCAGTGTCCACCACAATGGATCAGTCCATTTGCTACGCATGTGCAGAAATGTCCAAACAATTGGCANCAATTGGCACCTTAGCGCTTTTCTCGCTATATTTAGCGACTTTTACAGACCCCTTCAGAGCTTTTTTTTTTTTTACAAAAAAAGCACCAAGTGCCAAATCTAGTGACTTTTTCTGTTATTGGAGACTTTGGTGACATCATATAAAAGCACCAAACTCTGCTCCCTAGAGCAAGTAGATTCGTTACCCCGCCTCCTGCCCTCCTCTCTCTTGTTTGCTGTCATGATTTATGCCTCTATAATTTCATTTAGATAAAAAATGGAGAACAGATTATGGTTTGTCTATAGTGAAAAGAAGGACTGGGTTTTATTTACTTTTGCTTTAGCCTTTTTGGAAACATGGGAAGGAGCAATCAGCTAAGTTACAATGGGCTTAATGATTGCAGTGACAGTGTTAAAAGTCAGCTGTGCACAATGCCAATATGAAAAGGAAAAGGGACAAAGGAAAACATAATGAGGTAAACAGCAAGAAAAGGGATAAGAAGAGAGGGACAAATAAGGTTTATGTGTCGTCTTCTTTGGTGAAAATGAACAGGTTAGAAAAAAACTTGGAAAATCCAATTTCTTTATTTAATGTATGTCAACTGGGGTAGTAGTACTCTACGGAAGAGGATTAGGGCCACAGAAAAAAATGTTAAAGAGTTTGTCATGATCTTTTTCAGCGATCTGACCCATATGCAGGAAACCACTCAGAGAAACCAGGGGAAGGTTAAACAGGTTTTATTGAAAACAAGTCGAGATGGGCCTAGCGTTACTCTGAACGCTGGTGAACCGGCACTGGAAGTGAGAAGGGAAGTTCAGTGTTTAGTTTAGGCTCAGTGGGAAATTTGAGTTACGATTTGCAAAAGCAGAAACAGCAACTATTGGTAGACTCGTTGGAGATTCGGACAGGGTTTCAGTCAGCAGCTTAAGAGTCCTAGGTAATAAGGCAACCATCCACAGGTGTGTGAAAGGGCCACGAGAACCGGGCGCCACCTGGTGGTGGAGGGAGGAAACACAAAAACACAACCCACACAAACTGGATTCCTAACAGAGTTAACTGATTTTTAAATATTATTTCAGTTATATATGGGAAAAAGTCAGAATTCTGACTTTAATCTCAGAATTCTGACTTGAATCTCAGAATTCTGGATGGATTCTGACAGCTAACAAACATGTTAGCATCAAGCTGTAGCCGTGTCTGTTTTAGAGACTAGCTCTCTTGTTTTAATGACCTTCTGCTCCTCCATTAATGAAATGGCATCATCGGGGACCCCTCGGGCACATAAAAAGTTGCCTAATTTTGTCATTTTTCCCCCCAAACAACTCAGATCTTTGTCAATGAAGCCGAGTGCTCCCACATCTCTTCCTACATGGTGCCCATCTACATTAAGATCCAAAATTCTGAGATTAAAGTCAGAATTCTGACTTTAATCTTAGAATTCTGAGTTTTTTCCAGAATTCTGACTTTTTTCTTAGAATTCTGAATGAATTCGGACAGCTAACAAACATGCTAGCATCAAGCTGTAGCCATGTCTGTTTTAGAGACTAGCTCTAATGACCTTCTGCTCCTCCATTAATGAAATAGCATCACGGGGGATCATTTTTCTCCCGAACAACTCACATCTTACTCCCATATCTCTTCATGGTGCCCATCTACATTAAGATCCACAATTCTGAGATTAAAGTCAGTATTCTGAGAAAGAAGTCAGAATTCTGAAATTTAAGTCAGATTTCTGAGATTAAAGTCAGACTTCTGACTTTTTTTTCTCAGAAGTCTGACTCTAATCTTAGAATTCTGACTTTTTTTTTTTTCAGAATTCTGACTTTTTTCTCAGAATTCTGACTTTAATCTCAGAATTCTGACTTATTTCTGATATTATACTGAAATAAAATTTAAAAATCCATAAACTTTTTTTGTTTTTTCAGTGGCCCTAATCCTACTCTGTTTTAGTACTCTGTTTTACTAGTTTGTAATTCAAAGTTCAGTCGACTTTGAATAATGTAACTAAAGCTTTAGTGTATGAGGGGTTATAAAACAAATCCTTGGCAGTTAGTTTGGAGGGGAAAGGGAATAATTTCCTGGAAATGTTGTCAAAAAATACATTGCTCTATAGCTCTGTGTGTGTGGGTGCGTGATGGAGAGGGACAAATTAATCAGCCATCCGCAGAGGTGCGTTCATTGTATTAACCCTGAACTCTGTGTGAGCCTACACTCCATCATGACTTGGAAATAGCCAAAGCCCAGCTCTGCTGCTGATGCTGCTGCTGCGCTATAGGGCCATGCGCTCCGCCGACGTGGATGGGGATGGACCAGAGAGAGAGAGAGAGAGGAGGAGGAGGGGAGGAGAGGTGAGAGGTTGCAGATGAGTTGCATTGCAAAGGATGCTGCTGCTGTTGCTACAGCAGCTGCAGTCTCCATCGCTCCATCCATTCTTTCCATTCTTCGGGAATAAAACGGAGGAAGAAGGGGAAAAAAAGGAGTGGCTCTGTGATTTCTCCACACGCAGGAGGGGAAACGCACAGAAAGGAATAGCGTGGATGGAGAGGAGGTGGAGGTGGAGGTGGGGGCGTTTCCCTGCACAGTAAAACCTATTCTCTGACTTCAGCGTGGAAACAGTGCGTGGCATTAACGGCTACTCCGTGGCAGCAGCGTAAACGTGGACCAAGCAGTAAGTGTTTTTTTTTTCTTTCATAAAATCGTGTCTCCGCTGATAGAATTGATCCCTGCACTTTTGTTAGTTTTGATGATTATCAACATTATTAACAACATTGGAAGTAAAATAAACTAGACTTTAAGGTTGGATGGATGCGCTGCAGGCTGGTTTATGGTTTGATCACTGAACAGGTTGGTACCAGCAGCAGCATCCCCACTAAAGTGCCCATGATCTTAATGAGGGATGCACCTGCTTCCAGCACCGCAGCGCCTTTTCCTTCTTTTCCAGCCCTCTGGGTGGAAAGTATGTTGCTTTTGAATCCCCTGGTAAAAGGGTTAGAGATTCAGTCCACGCCTTCCACCCTGGGATCTGAACTGGGATCTCCTTGTCAGTGGGAGCGGATGTATTTACAAACAAAGAAAGCTTGATAACCCACGCCTGTCACGTAGAAAACAGGTGCTGCTGGCTATGTGCGATTTTACAGTGTGTGGTTGTTTGGTTATCTGGGCCAGTAGGCCAACTTGGAGCCATCTGTACTGGCAGGGCCGGACATTTGCAAGGGGCAGTACTCTGGTGGCTCCCCAGAGTAGCTTTTTTCTTTCACTTTATTGCCTAAGTTGCAGGGGCGGATCTAGATGGGGGGCCAGGGGTCAGCCAATCATTGGCCACCCTACCATCTAATACAGATGGTGGCAGCAGTAATACTCTTAAGTGGAATATTCAAAACATTTAGATTTTTTGTGGTTAATTATGCACATCAATATACTAACGTCAAAGATGATAAGTACAGAACTTATTAAATAATCAATTTATGTATATATTAGTGCTTGTAAATATAAATTTTATGCAGAATGTTTATTGATACCAGTAGGTACAGTAAGTAAAGACAATGGAAAAGATTTACACCCCAGAACTAAAACTGAAAGAGTTTTATCCACTATATTTTTTATCTAGAAATTACGGATGTTTAGATATGCGTCTATTTGTTAGTAAAGGCTGTAGGAAAGTATGGTTTGTCTTTATTTAGAAAATATGGATGTTTTGCTTGTCAGTTTTCCTGTTGAAAGAGTGTAGATTGACCCTGAGGTTCTGGTGCCTATCCTCTTTCGGCCACCCCTCAGTGTTCATTGGTTATTGCCTGGCCACCCTTATAAAGAATTTCTGGCTACGCCCCTGCTAAGTTGCCCATATCAGTGTAAGGTGTATTTACTTGGAAGATGTTAATACCAGTACATAAACGATATCATCAACTCAATCGTTTAGCTGGGTTCCATGCTTTAAGTGAATTTTATTTGCAGTTCCGGCTTTTATTTTCTCATTAAACCAGTTCCAAACAAAGAGCTACATGTCTGCTATGTGTGAAACCCATTCTGCTATGCTTAAAAAGATAACATAGGGGGTAAAACATTGTTATTAGCTGATATTGCTAACAGCAATGAACTATTATAACTTCTTTGTGCAATAAATATGTTTTTTGGCAGTTAGAAAAATTAAATCCCCCATTCCCAGTAGTTTGAGCCTGCTGACCTTTGCTGCATGTCTTCCTCTTCTCTTCCTGCCTGCCTACTTTCAAATGTGACAAGCATAAAGGCCATTAGAGATATAGATCAATAATTTTATTTGCAAAACTTTTACATAAAGCGATGCCAAAATAAAATAATTATTTGACAGAAAGGACAAAGAAACTTCATACTGAAGTAATGCCAAAATGACATCAATAAAGTCAATGAAATGCATCAAATTGATGTCAGGTTGATTTACATTTTTTACCAATTTATGGGGACAGTTTCATACCAGTGTCACATTGATTTTGAATTAACATGTTTTACCCACTGGGTTAAGCACAGCCTCCACGTATGTTATATGAATGCTTCATTGCAGCAACTGCTTATACAGTGTTGCGACAAAGAGGGCAGATATGATTGCTGTGATACTTTATGTCTTACTGATTTTTTTTTTAGAGATTAAGAAATATATGCAGTGCTAAAAATAAAGATTTGAAATGGGAAAATACAAATAATGTCTTTTCAGCTGGGCATGGTCTGCACACATTTCTGTTGATGGTTCACAAGCTAATTAGCCTTTGTAGTTGTCAACATTATAGTCAAGAAGATGAGATGACCACTGGGCTCTAAAGGACAAGATACAATTGTAGCTAATTATGTTTTTCACAACAATTAATTTAATATCATACAGTATATTAAGTTGATAATGCAAGTGTACTTCTAAGGTGGTGCTAAAGACAGGAAAAGTGTGCTGTTTTGTCTTTTGTCAAACAAAATAAAGGTCTCATTAAAAGGAAATGTAAATCCCTTTGTTAGCTGTGATGGGAGGCTACAATTGCCGGCTAACGTTAGCATCCTTAGCAGCTAACGGTAAAACAATTGTTGTGTTTCTCATTTCTTACTGCCCCCAAAATGGAGCTACATACTGTAAACCATTTTAGAAGATTTGAAAACAAAAACCTTTTTGGGACTTTTTTAACAATTCAATGTCATTGTGGATACACCAGGGTGTTACGCTAACAGCACTGATAGCTCACATTTAGAGATACAGTCAGATGCTTTAGTTTTCACATGAATACTGTGGCTTTTTAATGTTGCAGGTTTTCCAACCACCATAAGTGGGTAGGGTATCAAAAAGGGCTCTATCCCAGGGGCCTACATTCTCCTAAATTCAGCCCTGTGCTTTGAAAATCTGCAGCTAAATGTCTGGTAAATGTGTAGAAGATCTCTTAATTCCACACTCAAGAATAATTTAATTAGAACACATTTGACTGGGTCATTTATACATTTATTTTTTTGTCCATCTAATGGCTATCAGACTCTACAGCGTGGCAGAAATGACTGGAAGGATTTTGCTGTTGCAGGCAAAAGCATAAACATGCTCATAACAGGGCCTTTAGTTCCAAACAATTAAGCAATAATGTGCAAGCAGCAGGCCCAGCATCCGCTCTGCTTCTGTTTCCATCACAAGCCCGTCTCGTCTTTGCCTCCGGGCCTCAGCCACTTGTAATTCCGTGTCCTACCCCAAATACCAGGTACATAAAAGGATTGATAAGTCTGTTAGCATCAGACATAAATATGAAACACAGACCGATTTTCTTTCATTAGGCCCTCCAGCTGGAGCCAGTTCACTTTCAATCAAGTCAATTCAGCAAATGGATTTTCTTATAGATGTAAACCAGATGTCTTGTAGCATCAGATGAACTTCTTACCAGCCTATAAATATGTTATTGGGGTTGTTTGGGGATAAGGTAAAATCATAAATATATTGGTACATGACTAGTTTGCATGAATGTGTCAGAACTAATGCTCCAGACTCGCCCACATGAGTGTCATGTTATCATAGCTTAACCTCAATGTACCACACTAAAGACTGCTGATCAGGCCGAGACGTTCTCAGTGACACAGAGCAGACACACGGCCTCTTCGGCGGGTCGAGCCGGGCGGCGGCGGGGTGTATTTTTACACCAGATCTGTGACACTTCCCTGCATCTCTTCACAGCTCGCGGTGAGAACAGAAGACACGTCCACACGAGTTGCCATCACCGGCAGGCCGGACTTGGACAGTTGGGACGGAGGAAGAGGCAAGAAAGAGGCGAGTGGGAAGATTAGGAGAGGAAGGCAAAGGGGGATATGGGTAACAAGCGGCATGTCGAGGTCTTCTAAGTGACAGCAGGTTAAGGGTCTCTGAGGAATTTTCCAGGAGTGTCAGGTTTCCTTGTTGCTTGAATGGATGTATAGCCTCTCTGCTGGATGGATAAACAAGCAGATCTGAGAGGAGGATGAATGAGAAAACACAGGGTAGTAGTGGGGTAAAAAAGGTGGCAGACAGATCAGTGTGATTAGAGAGGAAAGGTTAGGAGGAAAAGTGAGAAGTTGGGGGGAAAAACAGGGGGAGGAAGAAGGTCACGTCCTGTTTGTAAACTGGAGATGGAGTTTTCCAGGAGGAGCTGACTGTGGTGCTGATACAGACTCCCCTCCTTTCTTTTTCCAATGGCTCTCCTCCTCCTCCCCTCTTTTTCTCCTCCTCAGCTGACAGCTACTGTGTCTCTAATTGGCAAGTGTGGATTGGGAAGAGTCTAGCTTATTCTCCATGGGACAGAGCATAAAAAGCAGGAGGTTTGTGGTTGTTTTTTTTTTTCCTGGAAAGAAAATAGAAGTTAGGAAAGAGGGAAAACAATAGATGGGAGCTAAACATCTGTTATCTACCGCATCCGTTGTTAGTAAGCTCCCCCTCCCCCTCAATGAAGAGTAGCAATGCCTGACACCTTATAGATAATTGGTGATCCTGTCCTCTCCCCGAGTGCACAGCTAAACGGTGGCCTGATGGGAGGGAGAGCAATCAAAGGGGTGAGCTGATGTGGTCTCTTGATGTGTGTGGACATATATAAAGCATAAAGTCTATTTAGCACACTAGCACTGGGCTCTAGTTATGAATGCTGCTGCTGCATTGCCACTCAAGGCTAAATATGATCTCTTTTGTCTCCTTTATCACAGGTGTTGTCTTTAAAGATTCACATCCACGCGGCAATCGGATTCAGGAGCTGAAAGGATAACAGCGAAGAGAAAAAAGAAAGAAGCTCAATGGAGAGAGGAAGGAGTAGAAGCGTGGGCGGAGGAGGGCATTTGTGCTCCGGTCTCGACCACGGGTATTCTTGGGTTGATAATACAGATGTAGATGTTATTGCTTGAGAATACGCGTAGTCGAGGGGAAGCTTTACCATCAACGTTGGTTCTGATGCAGAGCTCTTTTTCTATACTGCAGAAACCAGAACGCATTAATATAAACGGAGGGAGCAAATGCAAATGTGCGGTCAATTTGGTTTATGAAATGATGTGCCTCGCAAGACTTTTCATAAACCTCGTCATTCATTTTCTACAAATAAAAATATAAAAGTGTTGCATACCCCCGAGAGAGAAAATCCAGTGCAACAAAGTTATAGTTATGCTTATCTAAAAACTACCACTGCTCACTCTGAATACAGCCTCATTGGGAAAAATTGCAGTTGTTGCTGTGGGGGTATTTTTCTGTAAAGTAGGAAATGTAGATAAAGCGACCACTAGTCATGCACTCGCCCTACTGTTGTTCTTAAACCATGTAGCAAAGCAGTTAACATGGTGTTAAAATAAAGCAGATGGCTTTGAACGGGCTTAAACATTAAATTGGCAACACATGCTATAGTGTAAAGGATGCTTTTTATTGCAGCAAAAGGGAAGCTGGGGTTTGTTGATGACAAGATCCGATGTCTAATGGGTCTGATGTTTTTTTTTAATCTTATTATGTTCCACTTACTGATGTTTTATTGCATAAAATATTAATCAGATACAATCAAATTTGTGGCTGTAATGTAGCATGCTGTAAAAAAAAAATAAAAAGAAATGTTCAACGGAAGTGAATACTTTTTTGACGGATTGAGGTAAGCCAGGTGCGCAAATCAAATTCAGCTCCTGACGTCATCATCCGTGTCACTGTCCACCTGTGGAGTTGATGCTTTGGTGTCGTCAGCGCCATTCAGCAGCTCCTGCAGGAGAAGCTTTGCACCATGCTGCTAAACTAAAACCACCTGGGATTAGTTCTGGGAGCTTAGCACAAAAGTGTGCACTCCTGCACATTAAATCTGAGTCTTTGATTGTGTACTGGCATCATTTACAAGTGACCCCTTAACCTTACTATGTCTTGGCTGACATTTACAGCTCTAGTTTTAATTTCATAGCAAATATTTCCAAACATGGTGCACTAGACTCATCCTCATCCAGGAGGCCGTCCATCCAACCTCCTGTGCTCCTATTTTTTGACTCTCCAGTTCCGACCTCATCAAAGAAGAAAAAAAAAAGTGAGAGTTTGATGCCAGTAGCGGCAGCAACAGGAGACAGTAACGCATGACGACATGTAAATCTTGCACCCATGGTTGACATTTCAGCCTTTTGACTCAGCTGACTGGCTGTCATGATGCAGAATAAGACTCACTCTTACACAAACACTAAAGCCTCAACAAGGGGTTTTGCAGGATCTAGATGCCAGCGGGGAAACAGCGGGGGTTTGATGGACCTCGTGAAAACGGGCACACAGATAGATCGCTTCTGTTTGAGTGCACATAGGCTGCAGCGTAAAGGTTCACTGGGTGCGTGCGCCTTGAGGCGGGGGATTGACTGCTTTTATGGGTAACTATTTTTGGTCACAATGATGGATGTTTATGTCTTTTATTGATCAAGTCCAGGGTGTTGGCTTGAAGAATACGTTGGACGTTGGGGCTTGCTGATTAATCAAGCAGGCTGAGGTGGTGGAATAAAACATCCGGTATAACATTTTTGGAGCATTAGCATTATTGCTAAAGTATTATAAATTAGAAGATCAACATCTCTTTGCAAGTTCAGCACTTCATTAGCATCCTGTTGCCTTGAAGATAGATTACACTCCCTTCAAATCCACTTGCATGATTTCTTTCCCCTGTGTAAGCAAATCTGTGACAGTATGTAATCATAATTAACACAAAATTCCCTCTGACGCTCCGTGAACTTGTTGATTGGGCGAAAGCGCTTTCCGTGGCTATATGTGTGTTTATGCCTGCGCGTGTATGTTGCTTCCAAGCAACAAAATGACTATTGTGAGCACAGCTCCAGGTGCCTAGCAACCAAAATCGCTCTGTTTCCCTGACAACGGTTGCCCTGGACTCGCTGTGTGGGTTGATTGGCAGCCTTGACAACAGGGAGACAGAGTGACACTTGACCTCGCGTGCTGAATGAGAGAGGCGAAAGAAGGAGCGAGAGACGGAGGAGGAGAGAGGGGGAGGGAGAGGCTGACTGATAATCATTCTCCATTGTAATCATCCTCCAGCATGTTTCATAAGGCGCTGTCAATACCTCTCCAGCTGGGGTCCATCATCGAACACAATGCACGGTGCGGCGCATGCATGCACGGACACACTCCTCCTGGGTGGAGAGCCCAGGCAGGCACTCAACATCTCATCTATTATCACTCAGCCCTGTCTGGTGCACAACCCCACTACACCGTCTTCTTTCATTTCTGCTTCATTCTGCGCTCTGTGGGAATGAATGGGCTCCTGAAAACATGCAACAGTCACAGATGCCACAAGACAGTAGATTGGCACCAAAAAAAATAAAATATATCAGCATGGGTATTTGAAATATATGTTTACTCGGTTTCCTATTTTGTTATGTAGCAGAGAGGGCCTCTGCAGTGTAGATTGTTTTGGACTAGATATGTCTTTTTTTCCACATATCTTTTATAAGTCTGATTTATATAATACATTTCGTGAAACAGGACTTTGATGTTAAACTTAGTTCTTCACAGAACTGAACTCATCATCAGTGTCAATGTCTTATCAAAGACAAACATGAATTGGGTGTGTATTGCTTTAATTTAATCCAAATGTACTTTTACATGGAGGCTTTAATGAGTACAGTATATTCAGATCAATGAATATTTTGCTAAGTGTACGTAGCACATTATAGCAAAGACAGATTAGTGCAGGCATCAAGCTTCTCCCGTGGTGCTGAACAGATATTTGACTCCTACTTTATGCAGAAATAACTGATTAGGTTCCCAGCATGGCCCTGGCTTTAAAACCTATCCTTAGGCCAAAAAGCAGTTTTGATGACACATATGACTGTCATATTCACACACCCAACTGAGTGAAGGGTTTTAACAGTCTAGCTAATGGCACAACAAGTTTTTTGTCCTGATGTAAAACAAAAAAGTATTTATTTGTTCTCTTGCTGTAATTGTGTAAAAAAATGTTTATTCTCTTATTGTAAATAAAGTTTTGGCTCTTTATATGCTGCCTTTTTTCGGAGGTCTACAGGTTTTGCTTCTTTTATTTGGGGAATGAAAGAAATTCTGGCTTTGGGTTATGAAGGTTGCCTACACCACACTAACTGATTGGAACATGTGGTTAATACTAACATTTTTTATTTATTTTTTAACATATCAAAGTTAGTTTTTAAAGGAAGCCTGAATGAGAACCCAAAATCTCTGGAAATGTGTAGAAAACTCTGAAACACATCTGTGTTGGTGTAAATGGGCTCAGCCAGGTCTGATCGGTCTTCAAACATCCATTCACAGTTTTGCTGATGGACCCCAAATATTTCTATTAAATTCTATGAAATCGAATATTTATCAACTTTTTGAAATAAGTACCTTCAATCATTTGTCAATCATGGAATATTAGCATGAAATTCTAATTTGTCTTGATATTTAAAAATAAAAATACATTTGGGTTGTATTGTGATATCCAAATAACAAAAACAATACTTAAAATGCATAATTTAAGAAAGAAAATTAGAATTCATGTCAATAAGATTATGGAATCTACACACCAGGCATAATAAAAAAATAAAAGAAATTGACCATTTTTTCCGCCCTCAAAGTGAAATCATTCAACATAAAAATAATCACCGGACAAACAGTTAAGGTAAAAATGTATTTATTTCCACTGATCACAATTCATACATTGCAATACTTATTTAATAAATGCTCAATTTGCTATCATCCAGCATTACAGATTCAAGCAGAGAAAACTACATTATTCTGCACATCTGTTCAAATAAACAGTTGACTCTTTTAGGAGAGGGTTGGTTCATTTAACCAGAATGAATGATTTACCATTCAACAAATTACCAACAATTATGTCGCTAACCATTTTTTATTCTACATTTAGTATTTTTTTGCGTTTGGATGACCTAAGACTATCATATTTTCTTATGATGAGGCAGGACGTTGTAAAGAAATGTCACGAAGAAATTTGGTAACAGGAAGAAATCATTGTTTATTTGATCTATGCAAAGAAGGATTGGTGTTTAGCATTTATTTAAGATAAAAATAACTACCTAGAGGAATCACTTACATCATGTCCTTTTAAATCCACTCCAGGTTCCCACCTGCCCTGGTTTTAATACAGAAAATAAGAAAATGTTGCACTCCAAACAGATCCTGCTGAGTGATCAAGATCAAACAGCTGTGGGACTTGAGTTTTAAAGTGTTTACATCAACCGTGTTGTTCACATTGTTCAGTACATTATACACACTGGCTTTACCATTAAGTACAAGGAAATGCCTTATTCAAATTGTGCACTTTTTGCAGAACATGCCTAGTAGTTCGAATAATACATAGATTCCCATTTTTATCCTAAATTTAATATTTGCATTTGTTTCAGGGTGGTCAAATACTATATTTAAAAAAAAACAGCCCTGCTGTATGTAAGAAGACAAGTTATATAAAGACTTAACATTCACAGCTAAAATAGAAGGGAGGCATCTTACATTTAACTCAAAGACCAGGATTCCTCCCCATAGGTTTTGCAGATGTACGAGTTGAGACCTGTGCTTACAGAGTTAAAAATCTCTTACTGACCATAAAATTCTGTGAACATCACAATTAATGCTTCAACGATGCCCTGAGAGCTGCTTGATCTGAATGGGCGCGGTCTTTTTCCTGGATGTTTGACGTCTCTGGTTCCCTGAGATGTGTCCGGCTCCACAGGGACTACTGATTGGCTACTTCGCAGGCATCTATCCAATCACTGTAGACGTCTACAGGCTCCGACAGATCTAAGAGGGCTCCTATTAAGGAAAAGATCATTCTACACAATTCACATCAAGTGGCTTTAAATATGTTCAAAAAAGGGTATTAAAACATTAAACATCCTTCAAGTCATTTTCAGGAGCTGTTACGTCAGAAATAACCCAAGCAATGCCCCCAATTATTATGAGTCTTTGAACAGATGTCTTAGAACCATGTAAGCTATAGATTTAATTTCCATTGGAAAAGAAACTGAAAATATCAATCATAAAGATACAGTGTGTGTGCCAACTTATTGGTTTGACATATGAACAATGCATAACATAAAACCAACTTTGTACACATGACAACAAAGTCTAAACTTAATGTAAGAGGTTCTGTGATGCTCCACATGCTGATGAGGTAATTTAGCCATATGGTTCAGACGTGCTGTAATAAGGATGCATCTAAAAGTGACAAGATATTAGTTCTCGAGGACTAGACATATCTGACTTTACAGATAAATAAATCTGGATTTTTCCAGAGTTCTTTATGGTACTAAATAGGGCTGCAACTAATGATTATTTTGCTAATTGATTAATCTTTCGATTATTATCGGAAAAGAAAAGGTTCCCTTAAAGAAGGGTTTTTACAGAATGAAACAAGGTGAAACTAAAACTTTTGCACTTGAGGAGTTCTGGATAGAGGATATTGATGGAAGAAAAGAGTTTTGTTTTTTTTATCTTAAAGCTACAGTGTGTAATTTTCAGCGACATCTAACGTTCAGACTGCAGCAACATGAACATCTCCCCCCCACCGCTTCTCCCCCCCAACAGTACGGCGAGCGTTACGGGACAAAATATCTTCCACGACGTCCGCATCACCTACCTTCTCAAGTGATGAGGTTTGTTTACATAGATAATTTTACAGATAGTATTTCATTAGTCTGTGTAGGGTATAGATTTCAGTACCGTCTCAGTTCATCTCTCTCAACTTGCCGTAGTTACTTTCGAGCGTAATGGGCGATCTCGCAATCGCTAGTTTGTTGGCTCTGCGCTGCCGTAGCGCAAAGATGTCTGCCTCCATGGCTGCGAGACCCGCTCCTATGTAATTATAAATAACGAATTCTAAGGCAACGCAAATATTAAGGTTAAGAGGCTGAGCTCGTAGATGATGATAAATAACATAGTTATGTATAATATATTACATTTCTGACTGTATATCCCTGTAATTATTACACACTGTAGCTTTAAATGCAAAATATTTATATCTTCTTTTACAATTTTGTCTGTCAGCTTAAGACATGTTTTATAGTCTCTATATTCCAGTTAACGATTCATCGATTACTAAATTAGTTGACTGTTATTTCAATAATCGATTAATCGTGATTGACCCAAGTAATAAATACGCCTCCCTCTTAAAATTACTTTGGATTTTTATTGAGCCTGAAGGCAACATGCTTGCCACTCTGCTACATGTTTTATTTATAACCAGCTCCCTCATGTAATTCTCTCAAAAAAACATTTTTTTTTATTTAAACGTGATTTAAATGTTACAAAACAACCGCATGTTTCCACAGTTACAAGATCGAGCAACTTTAACTGGAGCCGAAAAGCAAAGGAGGCTAATATGGTTATAAATGTTAAACAGAAACAATAAAGTTACTGAGAAAAAAAAAGTATGTGGATTAATGCTTTAATAACATGGCAGTTCAACTGGTAGAACAATAAATTTGCACATTCACCTGCTTTTTTTTGCTGCTCCTTTCTTGAGATGTGTCCTTTTATTGGAGCTGCAGCTATTTATACGGCGAGCAGATAGTCAGATCGAGCTACCCCAGGTTGATTTACTGAATTAATAAGCCTGCTTCACTTAACAATTCAGTCTTCATGCTGAATCCTTTTTAAACACAGGAAAAAAATACTACAAATCAGCCCCTAGAGCCGATTCTATAAAATGACTGAAAAGAGAAGCTTATTTTTTTTTTCTCTCAACAGTGAGGAAGAATAGGGAGGGGCGGTGGTTACAGATGGCACACACAGAGAGTAAGGCATGAGGGAAATGGTAGAGAGAACAGCAACCTTTCTATTATAATGGAAACATGAGAAAATTAGTAACAGCAGGAGACCAAGTTAAATTTAGATGCTATGTAATTTACATCAATAACAAAAGTTGATTGTAGAGCAAACATGGTTAAAATTTCAATTTCAGCAGGTTTTACAAATCACTAGCAAGCACATTAGAACATCTTTGTAATCTTAATGTTTCTTTTGCAGAATTCTGCCCTATGTTGAGAATAAAGGTATAGTGGTAGATATTTTATTTCAGAGTGGATCATCTAAATAAGTGTTCTTCCTAATGGTCAATCATTCTGGTGATATGTTCATGTAAGGCGGTCATTTGTGCTCGTCCCGTTAGCTATCATTTTGTGCGCGTGCGTACTTACAGACGTGTATATGTGATGAGTTACGGTTTCAGACAGCCATTGAATCACACTTTTCTCATTGCGGCTTTTTGAAAATGGCTGTGGGTCGTAAGAGAAAAAGTGTCTAAGAAGTGTATGACAACAAAATAAAGGCCTTAGAAGAAGCAGATATATCCCAGAATGCTTTGCGCGGAGAGCTCTCCTCGCAAAGCATTATGGGATTTGCCGTCACAGCGGCCCGCTTTCGGGTAATAACAAAAATGCCACAAGCAATGCACGGTGTGACAACGGGGGAAGTGATCATCTGTCTGAACGGTAAGTTGGCCGAGTTCACTATAAAGTAGTGATGGTGAGATAAAGCCTCATGACGCATTTGAACCATGTGGCTAATTGCTTCAACGATTCCAACATTTCATGAAGCCTCGTGAAGTTCCTTTGAGATTGTTAATGATTGGTCTGTATAATAAAATCTTTTGTAAGAGTTTTATGTGTAAAACGTCTAAGAAGAAAAACATCACAGTTTTTCTGCCATTTTAGTGAAATAAGCTCAAGCAGACAGTGAAAATGCTTGTGCAAATTGGGCATCGATGAACAAAATGAAAGGTCTTAGTCATATTATTCAAACATTATAGCGTGTCCAGAGTTTTTGGTTTTGATCGGTTGGAAGTTATGTGTTCAACACATCTTTTGGTCAAATCAACCAATCTAACTTTGGCAGTGTTTTTTACCTAATCTATATTTGTACTATGGCAAACCAATACAAATTAGTCACATTAGCCAAAAAATAAAAAATAAAGTTTTACCGCAACTTTCAAAAGTCTGAAATGGGTCTTGAACCATCAACCTCAAGAGTGGAAGTCCATCTCTTACAGCTGATGCCACTAGCAAGACATAATAATTCACTAACAATAATTCAAACTCATTACATCTGTTACCAATCGCTCACTTTTGATCACTACATTGTTTAATCTAACCAAACTAGATTGGTTGTTTTTCCAACCAATCTAGTTTGGTTA
>NW_015151017.1:362615-365525 GCF_000732505.1 Cyprinodon variegatus | reverse complement strand
AGAGACAAACATGAACTAATTAATGAAAGTCTCACTAAATAAATGAGAACATACAGCCTTATTATCGATTCCAACTAGTATTCACGCAAACCAATACTCAGTATTGTTGTTAAGTTAGCAGGCTAGCGTTAGCATGTTTGTTGTTGAATTGTTTCACAACTTTGTTCCTCTCAGGATTAGAGACAATCCGATAACACCTTTCAAATAAAGCGACTTTTCAGATGAGTACATTTTCTCACCGGAATTCAACAAAGTGTTAATGTCAAAAATGATCGTGTAGAAGTTTAATCTTGTTTACCTGTTTCACGTTGAAAATACACGTTGGTGAATTAAGCAAAGGAGCTCCCTAAGACCCGGCACCGACAACATTTCAATTGACATGATTGGAGGAGAGCTTTGACGTCGCGGCCGCCCATTGGTTGTCTGAAATGGCAGTCAAGAGCAATGACAGCGACTTAACTTTAGCGCGTCTGTCTTCCGCACGGTGGCGACAGAAACTCTGCTGACAGGTTAGGTGATAAATTAGTTAATGTGTTTTTTGTTAGTATTTTTGTGGCATAAAACAATTTCTAAAAGTTTATATGTTTTATTAGGGTTTTCATGATATCTTTGTCACAATGGCTTCGCTTTGTTGCGCTGACTAGGAACTTCCTGTTTGCCGTAGTCAGTTTACCTTTTAGATTTTATCAGCTAGCATAGCTAACTGTTTAAACAAGTACACAGTAGGGAATGCTTTTTATTGTTTTTTTTTTTCAGGATTGTGTTGTTTGTATTTTGTTTCATTATGACTTTTTTTATATGGAAGAATTATTTATTAAAGGTTGCAATTCTTGTGTTGAAAAATATATAAATTTCCTAATGGAATAGTGTTTAATTGTAAGAAGACATTTTTGTGAAAAAGGGTCCACAGTAGTATCATATTGTCTAGCAAAAGTATTCACATTCTTTTCACTATTTTGTCACATAACAAAAAACAAATTCTGGTGCATAATTTGAAACTTTATGCCATGGAGCAGTAGGATATAGTGCATAACTGTATAGGGAAAAGAAGGTGTAAAGTTATATAAATTGATGCAGGCTCCTCAAGTCAGTCCAATTTGGAACAACCTCTACCTGCAATTATAGCTGCAAGTCTTACAGAGTATATGTACCAGATTTGCACATCTAACATAGAGACTGACATTGTTGTCTTTTCCAAAAATAGCTAAACTCAGTCAGATTCTATGGTATCTGTAAGAATAAATCTCCAAGTCCTTTCACAGATTCCCAATTTGATTTATGTCTTTGACTTTAACTTAGCCATTCTGCTTGATTATTGTGCTTTTTTATAAAGCATTGTATTGTGGCTCTGACTGTTTGTTTAGGACCGTCGTCCAGCTGAAAATTGAACCTCTGCCCAGTCTCAAGTGTTTTGCAGCCAAGCTTTCAGCATCCGTAAAGCATGATAATGCCACCACTATTTTTCATTATGGGATTTATTACGTTGAGGGTAATATGCAGCATCAGTTTTTGTCCACACATAGCAATTTTCCTGTTTCACAAAGACAATACTATACACAAAATACACAATTATGCACTACTTGCTGCTGCTTTATGCCAAATCGCAATAAAATACCCCAAATTTGTGTATGTAATGTGACACAGTGTGGAAAAGAAAATTGTTTGTTGCAAATGTGCTGCTGACAATGCGTTCTTTACAAATCTGGTTGCGTTTTTTTCCCATTTTAACTCCTCTACACTTTAACTTTAGCTATTATAACATATATATATATATATACTCCTATTCCAGATGTTTACTATGCAGCTTTTCAGGTGGCTGGACTTCACTGAATTCTTTAATTTCATATAGATGTCACTGACTTGGAGTTTGAAGGCCTTTAGCCTGGGGGTAGTGGCCTTTTCCCTCAGTCTGGAGCTGCTTTGTTGGCTCTTTGGTCGCCTCAAACACAGAGGAACCCTTAACAAGGTCCTCATCTTCCCCTCAGAGGTGGCCTGCGTGGAGTACTTGTTCAGACCAAATTCAGTGGGGTAAGTCCAAGTAGTTGAAATTGTTTTTTCTCAAAGTTCCTATAGGCTTGTGCTGTTTTATTAGTGTATTTGCACACTGTTAAACCAAAAAAAGAGAAATCATTCGGATATGTAGCTCATATATGAGGTGTATGGTTTAGCAGAGGATGTGAACTTCTCTCTTTTTGTCTCTTCCTGCAGCTTGTGTTTCTGTGGGCTGCCACATGGTGTAGAGACATCTTTTTCTCATCTCCTCCGCTACATCCTCTCTGCCTCTTCCTCGCTGGACTTGTGTCTTTTTTCTTTTTCCAACATCGACTTGAAGAGAGCTGTAATACTACTCCATGAAAAGGGTGTGACTATCCGGGTTGTTGTTGACAAGGACTATTCTGCCATCACTGGTTCACAAATAGGGTGTCTACGCAAAGCTGGTAAGAGAAGCACATCTTCTGATTCTAGTACTATGATAAAATAAATTTTCCATTGAATAACTTATCGCTTGGAATGATAGAATAATACATGTTTGCTTATAATTTATTTCTGTTGAAAATGTTTTAAAAGCATCTAATAAAAAGCACCTTCACAGTTTGAAAAGTTCAGGGAAAATGCAGCCATCAATTTATTTGTGCCAGGGCTGTAACAAACAATTATTTTACTAACTGATTAATCCATCAATTTAATCAGATAAAAAAAACATCTAATTCTGCAGATTTTTCACCTAATTACCTAAAGTTGTTTTATGACTAATAATTTGAATAAGAAAATAAAGAGCATGCATCTGCAGCTGAAAAAAATCCCCACATCAGTATAATAAAAGCTTGTCCTTCTCTGATTAACCTAACTTTAAAACAATGCAAGCTACTTTTGTGGTGAAAGTGGTCATAAAGACAAAAAGTGCATAGA
>NW_015151017.1:358888-361890 GCF_000732505.1 Cyprinodon variegatus | reverse complement strand
ATATCGCCCAGCCCTAGTGGAACACCTAATTTCTCCTTGTGGAACTGAGGTTCCACTCTTGGTAGAGGTGTCCCGTCCAACAACTGAGAGTAATCTTTCCTAGAGAGGCTAAGAAGAGTGACCCCCCTCACTAATAGGAACACACAATCCAGTCCCCTTTCCTAAAAACTGGAATCACCATTCCAGTCTCCTCCTCTAATGGTGTTTTCTCGATCATCCATGCATCATCAAAGCTTCATATCAACCATGTGCCCCACAGTAGCCCAGACACTTTAGAATCTAAGGCTGAATGTCATCCACACCTGGTGCCTTGACCTCTGCAGAGAACTCAACCACCCGTGCTTTGTGATGAGCACCCCCCATTTAATCTTAGAGTCCCTCTTAGTCTGTCCCCTTCCCTGAGGCCAAGATGCCATGGGAGACCCTTAAGGCCTATTTATGCTTCTGACGCATAGCCTCTGCAACCGTCAAATCTGTCTCTGTGCACGACCGCGCCCCCCAATGCAAAGGTTCTGCAACCATCTTCAGACACCTCCAAAAAATCCTGACTACGCATCGGATGGTCGCAAACCCACGTAGACCTCAAGCGGAAGTGTGCAGACAAAAAGTAGCTGTGATTGGTCCTTGGTATGCCTTTCTGGCTGTCTGTGTGGTCGTCCTTCTCTATTCGTGTCAGGGCGCGCCATTTTTAAAAATTGAGGAACAACTACAATGGACAACCTACGCATCCTCCTTTGTCTTCTTGCCAACTCCATTAACAGAACCTGTTCCTCTACAACGTTTAGCAGCTCTAGATCCATCTCCGTGACACCTTGCAGATGCTCTATTGTTGTTTTGGAAGGTAAACACTCCGACCGGCGCTGCCGAAGTTCTCGTCACCATCCGCCGAAGTTCTCTGGAGTTCTTGAATAAGCTCCCCCTAGGGCTTTGGCGGGAAACTGCTGTGTGTCCTTAGAAATTCCAGACCGGCGGTGCAGAAGCATACGAGCAAAATTGGTTTGCGACCAGACGCAAGCGACATTATATGTCTAGGGTTGCAGAAATATAATCTGCCTTTTAGGATCATAGGGGAACACAAACCCTTCACTAAGGTGGTGGTTCATCAGAGGGTGTGTAGTAACCCTGATTATAGAAGTATTAATATACTTTACTAGATTGATAATGTAAATGTACACAATTTGAATTTCATTAAATCCTCTTTTCTCTGCTCCAGGTCTGTTCCAGTTTATTCTAAACCATCACAATAAAAACTGATTAACAACTTTTAGTACTGCTGCAGATATAGAGTCATGACTCCATTGTAGAAACATTTCAGGTAAATAGCAAGAGGTTGCTCTGAACCTTATTTAGTTGGAGAAACAATGAGTATGAGTCTCGTTTTACTCCACAACAGGAGCTCTCTGCTGGCTCTTTGACCTGAAGTATCATTTTCAGTAAGTCCCACATGATCTATAATGGTGAGCAGTGAGATAATGGGGGTGTCAGGGTTAGTTGAGGTTGCCTCTACAAGCTCTTCAATGACTCAGGGTAATGGTGCTTTGAAAGATTTGTATCACATGTGTGACTCATGCTCTCACTCTGTCTCTCAACCCTTTCTGCATTTAATAAATCACTGTCACTGCATATGGTTTGCTTAGAATTAAGTAAGTACAACGCTGGCAACCAGACAGCAAATGTTATTAGGCAGAGTGTTTTTTGAGAGTGTGTGTGTGTGTGTGAGTGAATGTGGACTGCCAACCTCTTGCAAATGAAGTTAGCTCAAGGAAAATTAAACTCCTGTTCCATATTTGGTTTTGTAATTGTTTTGCAGAAATTGTTTATTCTTGCTGAATATAACAGGAACTTCCACAAGGCAGCTATTTGAAATGTTTTAGTTTTTTTAACATAAAGGAATACAAAATCTTTACTGTCTGGGTTTTTGGTTTTGTTAATTTCTTTTAAGTCAAGATAAATTAGAAACTTTTAAGAGGTCAAATCGTTTGTATAATGTCCTGATAGGTGAAACCCAGAACATGAATAGGAGTTTATATATTAAAGATCAAGAAAAAAAATATTTTTTTTCCTTAGGTTACATGCTAAATTTTACCATCTCTCCTTTTCCCTGTGTCAGAGGGTTATGGTTGCACAGACATGTCCTAATCAGGTATTGACTATAACAAGCAGACTCATAAAGGGTGGGGGTTTGCCCTTTCTAAGGATTCCAGCACATAAAAAAATATATACTTACAGGTACCCTTAGGAAAATAAAAGCTGTGCTGCAGGTTCTTTGAAAGAGGTAGTTTCTTTGAATCCAGGAGAACGATTCCATGGTAAATGATCACATATACAGTCCCATAAAAACTAATGGGCCTCTTATAGATTTTTTTGCGTTTTTCGTTTTCTCTCAACCTTCAAAGTGTCAGATCATCAAAAAATAGATATACGTAGTATAACAGAGTAAATATAAAAAGCAGCTATCAGATGGTGATTTCAATTCCTAAAGGGGAGAAAAGTCATTGCAGCAACTTGGCCCCTCGGCCCTAAACCTAAGAAGAGACTTTGACCCCCTGCCATCACCTCCACTGTTTCTTGCTGATTTTATTTTTCAGTACACTGTTACCAAGCTGGCGGTGCCTATTTTAAGGTCATAGGCCAATCAGAAACCTTAAGAAACTGATGGATGGACATTATATATCAGGATTTTGTTCTGCAGAACAGAATTGTTATATTTTTAATTAACAGAAGAAAGCAAAAAGTAAAAGTGTAATGGTGTTTTTTATTTTTTCGGAAATGCGTAGTTCTTGAACCAGAAGTAGCAGCTTTAATACCTCAAGAGTTTTTTGTAAAATATTTTTCCAATAGTGTTGCAGTTCATCAAGCTATGGCACTAGGGCTGAAAAATCTAATCTCCAATTTTTTTTTCCTACCTAAGCATAATAAAGAAATACAATTTGCATATATTGCTTTTGAAAGCTAGGCTGTATTGCAATCACCCTCCCTGGGAGGTGAATTTAACTTAAAGG
>NW_015151017.1:335868-356123 GCF_000732505.1 Cyprinodon variegatus | reverse complement strand
CTTTGGCAGGAAATCGCATGCATTATTACGTCATTTCCACTAAATTAGTGTAAAAAAAGGGCTTCAAACAATATTATCGTTTATCTCAATAATTTTTGAGACAATTAATCGTTCAGCAAAATTTGTTATTGTGACAGGCCTAGTTATGAGTGCAAATTTAGAAAAAAACTGATGAACTGATGTCACTGAGCTATGGGACCCAAAGGAGTTAATTGGGGAAAAAATGATGTTCAGAAAAATTAAATGTACACAAACAAAAAATGTTATTAGTTTATAAAATGAATCAATCACCCAGCCCAGGATTGGTTGTACTTTTTGTACATTTTCAGCAGTGTTTTTCTCTTAAGGACCCTGCACTGAATGTCGATTGGGATCCAAAGCCTAAGAAATGTTTATTTAATACTTTGAAAGATTTTTTCTTTTTTGTACTCAGGCTTTCTTTGTCTTATGTTAAAATAAGCCTAACAACCTGAAACATTTAGGTGTGTTAGTGCGGCATTATCGTTTTTTCTAGTGATACTGCCATCTGTGGCCAAAACACAGAAGTGCAGCACTCTTCTGCTTGCACTTGTAGCATGCGCTTATACTGAAGTTGTTTTTTTTTTCTTGTTTTTTACAACCTTACTTGGAGTTGCCACTGGTATCTGCGTCAACCTGAATGCCGGTCACCTCTGATTATCCACAAAATTGATCTTGAACGGTTTGATCAACTGCTGGGTCAGACCCATTTAATATGGATGTGCTTGACGTCAAATCCGGGGAACTTCCGACCCGCAGTAAATTAAGGTAAATAGGCCACATGCTTATAGATGTATCGGCTCTGAACTACTGAGGTGTCAGTCTGCTCATCAAACCATGGGGAGTGTTGGCCTAGTGTAGGAGTAACCATTTATCAGTTGGGTCCGGATAACGAAACTCACCAACCAGTAAAGGTCTGGAGACATTTTTAATTATAATCTGTTACTTTAAACAGAATTTAACACTGAAATAGAATGAGGTTTTTATGCATCAACCCGTGTAAATAAAAAAGAAAATATAGAAAATGTTTCCATTTTAAAATCTAAAGTGTTTTTTGAAGTGAAGAACAAAAAACACAGTTTTTTTTTGGTATAAAGACAATTTCCTGATTCACATATTTTTTAAAATACCTGAACTGACCGTTTGTTATATTTTTGTTTCTTTTCTATGGCTTAATGAGAGCAGTGGGCTTTAGGCTGACCTGTAAGGCTTTAAGCCTGGGTTTGAATGGAGACAAAGCCATTCTAAAGCACATATAGAGGTGCTCATTTGTGAACCTGGATCGATGTTTATTTTTGATTAAAAATAAATATTTTGAAGAGATTTTTCAGTAAATTGGACCTTCTTCTCTTTTTGACTATTTGAGCTGATGTAACTGAGTACATTTCTTTCCAAAAATCCCCTGCATGGCCACGAGGATTATGATAGCGGGAAGGAATCAACTGTAACGCTGTGTTGTAGGTTTTTGAGAGCTGAAACCTGAGTCCGCCCCCTCTGTTTGAGGTTCTTCACTGTGAGCTCAGGAAAGTCAATCAATCAATAAATATTTATATAATGTCTCTTCCATGAATCAAAACAATGTAAGGATTTTTTCAATGTAAATATACCTCAAAGCACACGTCCCTAATTGTACTGCTGGATTTCTATTAAACTCCAGGAAAAGTGCATCTGAGAAAGATGCCGCTTAAGCGTTTACTGACTGAAAGGATTGACGCTTTCAGCTTTGATTCTTTAAATGAAAAGAGAAAGAAAACAGCTTTCTATAGTAATTGAGCTGCCAGTCATCTGTCAGAGAAGGAGGTTTGGCCCATTTTAATAACTGACTGTGATTGGTGGGTAAATGAAATGGAAAACATGTTTATGTTCTCCATTGTTCGTGTTTCCGTCTATGTAAACCAACACTGCGTGTTGGTCTTTTTTTTTTTCTGGAGTTCTAATATGTAGTCATGCTGTCATCTACATATGAAAGAAAATCATTATGCTGGCGAACCGAGATTAATCTTCATACCACATGAAACAGTGTGATATCCTAGTAGACTGAATTGTGTACGTTCCCTTGATTTTTGGATATAAGCATTTTCTTTTTTTTTATTCTGTTTACTTGTCAGGTTGGGGTCTGAACTGCTCCCTCTACCAAGAACATCGGTCTTGGTAGAGGTCAGGCCCTGGGGCCCATGGCCGGTGACACTTCGGGGTGGCTGGCAGCCGGCGGAGCCCGCAGGCTCGTCTCCATTGCTCCGCGGAGCTTCGGCATTGCGGTGGCGGGGGGTTTTCATCTGGGCCGTCTCTCCTCATCCCTTGGTGGGGGGGCAGATTTCCTCTTGAACACCTTTGCTCTGGGAGTCCCTTTGGTCATCTGGGGCTTTGGGTCCCCTGCTGTTTGACTCGTTGTTCTGGGGGGGCGGGTCTTTGGCTCTTCACAACCACTGTTGAGCATTTTTCGTTGGATAAACTTTATTTGCACAAGTGCACTCTCACAAACAACTACAGGCGCTTGGCTCCAGGTACTTAGAGATTCACTTCCATACAGAAAGCCCATATTCCTATCTTCAGCTACCACAGTATACATGTCAGGTTAATAATACTACATATACTTCAGCGATAGCATCAAGGTGTTACTTTATTGTATCTAATATATTATATCTGTTGGTTGTGCTGATCTTTTAGATATCTCCTTGCAGGTGATGAAGCAGACATAAGACTTATCATTGTCTTCCTTTTATCCTTTAATCTCCTCTTTTTTTCATCTTTTCTCCTTTTACTTGTTTTTTATTTCCTGTTCTACTTTTCCCATTTCAGTGTCCATATAATCTATAATACTCGCTTCATGAATTATAATAAAGCGGAACATGGCAATAGCCGTACTGCTCCACTTGTGAAAGTAAAATCTGTTGGACTCCTTTTGGCATCAAGACAATTAGCTTTATTGTCAGACAAGACACTGAGAAAATAAAAATATATAAGCATTCAGAATGTAGGGTGAAGTATTTATCCACGGTAATTTAGCTATAGAAACAATTAAGATAATAAAATTGATAAATGCTAGTGATATCTTGTTTGAGTCCAGCTCATCCATTTTAAGGCAGAATTGTTCAAGAATTAAGATTTTGTCTGACACTAAAGTCTACCTCCCTCTCAACATCTTCTCCTTTTACCAATCTCTGAACAGGCATCCGCGTGCGTTGTGAAGCGGACTATGTGCACATGCACCACAAGTTTGCGGTGGTGGACAGCCGGCTACTCATCACCGGCTCCCTCAACTGGACACTCACAGCTGTGCAGTGCAACAGGGAGAACGTCATCATTACGGAGGAGGCAGAGCTGGTGCAGCCCTTCATCAAGGAGTTTGAACGTTTATGGGTGCTCAATGATCCAGCCCGAGTCTATAACAACCTGTAATGGATGGAAAAGATTTACCACGAAGATCACTCGGCCTGTGCAAGTTTAGCTGGTGTTAAGAGGCTGCGTTTACTTTAAGTTTAAGTGGACTAGGAATACTAGAATGCCTCTCAAAGGAATGAGGCTTGTTTAATCATTCAGCTATTTTTCAGTCTGCTTTAGTATTTCTTTTATGACAAAATGCTTTTTAAGTGATAAGTTAGATTGCAGATTGTGTTAAAGTTTTATCAGTTTTTTTAGTGGTATATCAAGGGAATTTCTCTTGTTTCAGCATGTGAAATATTCAGTTTAGAATTTTTTTTAAATCTATTTCCTTTATAATCTTTATAATGTCAGGTTTAATTATTTGTCAGCTTTTAGTCAAATATGTTTGAAGTTTTTCATGTGTAAGCAAGCTGTTAAATCTGAATGTGGATAATTATTAGTTTCTTGTTTTTGTGAAAATCTTTATATTTTGTATTGCATTTGCATTGGCAGTAAAAGTAGGAGTTTGTTTTTACAAGAGGCTCAATTTGTTTTTTCTGTTAAGAACAGTTTGTTTTTTGCTGCCGCTGTAATTTAATGTTTCAAATTGTTTATGCTCATTACTGCCTGTGGTTTTTCATGATGCAATGTTTGAACATGAAAAAGTGGACTTTTCTTGACTCTGTTTGTTCTCATTTATAACAACACTTTGAAAAACACTTTGTCTGGTTTATTTTATAAGTTAAGCTAATTTTTGACACCCTTTACATCCTCAGTTGGGAAAGTTGGAGGTAAGGCGGGGGTGTGGATGCTTGGTGGTTTCACTGCAAAATAGAAATTTACTTAATGTTCATTAATAAATTTTACGGTAATTGATCAATATTTGATGACTAGTAGCTACTAAAGATGTGGATTATTTGTCTTTTTAACGATTAAATTGTGGCTTGAGCTTGCCTCGGATTTGGGTGTGCTGTGGCTAAAAAGGTTAAAATAATAAGAAATTAGGGGAATGTGTCATTTGATTTTAAAACAATACATAACTTTTAGTATTTGTTTACATCATGCATCCTGTTCTGCAAAGCACTGATAAATATGGTTATCATTCTCTTTGGATCAACAAGCAAACCCTAGATATTGCTTGATGTGTCAATTAAATTAAAAAGAAGGGCAGTGGCGCCATCCACTAACTGTGTGTTTGGCTTAACGGAGTAATAAATACATGACAAACTTCTTAGACCAGTGATTAAAAAATGTAAATAAGACTAAAAAAAAATGCAACATGTTTACAGTCACATATTTGTTTAAAACTTGTACAAAATGATAGATGTATTTGATTTT
This sequence comes from Cyprinodon variegatus, assembly GCF_000732505.1. Taxonomy (NCBI): domain Eukaryota; kingdom Metazoa; phylum Chordata; class Actinopteri; order Cyprinodontiformes; family Cyprinodontidae; genus Cyprinodon; species Cyprinodon variegatus. The sequence goes on along the minus strand of NW_015151017.1, from coordinate 351,404 downwards.
TTCATTATGAACCGTGGCACTTTTGGTCTTCCATATAAATAGGCCAACTGAACTAATTGGTTTTGGGATGTTTCTGGAAGGAGACCACAAATGACTTAAACCATTTTTTTAAGCAGTGGTCTAGTAAGATCAAACAGCTTCGTTCGCCTTGATCATGCCTTATCAAAATAAAAGCCTTCTTACCAGCCCACTCATATTCAGTAGCTTTTAAACAACATTTAGGCTCTTTTATCATAAAAAAAAACATAACCTTTTCTGATCAAGAGTGCGTAGTTAAAAAAATAAATAATTAAACGGTGAGTAAAATGAATCAGTGTAGCTTCAAAGTGATGAACGCTCATAATTTGCGCGCAGGAATCAGCTTTTATTTTTGTGAGCTCAAACCGGAAGTAGGTTTATTTCTAGGGGTCTAACTTAACGTGTCCCAGTGACAGACACATGCACCAGGGTGGAGATCCGGGAGCCGAACACCTGATCTGCAGAAGTCCATAAAACTGTGCAACTTTTGGCTCTCTGCTGGGGGGGCGGGGGGGCTGTGACGATCAGAGGTGACATCCAAGGTAAACCTGCGTCCACGCGTGTTTTACTTTCAGCGACTCACAGATGCAGTTAAGGTGTTTTGTAGTAGTGCAGCTGCCGTATGCTGCTTCGTTGCAGTCAAATTAGGTTAGTTTGAACTTCGAATTGATAATGGGAACTTTAACTTAAAAACAACTAAAAAAAAAGGTAGGCCTACATTTATTTACGCATAAAAGCAATCAGAAAAAGGTGCTCTCATTAGAGTAGTTTATTTTTTCCTGATAAAAGCTGCTTTATTTATGTATAATGCTTACATGTGGAAAAGACTTGTCTTCTTTTTGATTTTGACAGTAAAAACTCATCCTGACCAACAGTTTGCTGCTTTATCTTGACTGATGCGTCTGCGCATGCGTGCGCTCTGGTGTGCGCGCAGCAGCGCGCCGCCCAGTCTCCTCCTTTAGGATCTTGGAAGTGGTAAATGCTGAGCTGGTCTCCAGAGACATCCCATCATCAGCAGCCAGCCAGGGAGGAGCACTACCCTCCTGCTCCTCTGGGATGAAGGAGGGGGGTGGGCTGATGAATGGATGGTTCAGCCTCATTATGATGCAGAGGGATGAGGGGAGGAAAGAGTGGGTGAGATATGGATGGTTTATGACAGGGAGGGGATGCATAGATGGATGAATATAGCCCAGTTAAGGGAGATGGATGAGAGTGGGTGTGTGTTTGCGTATAGGTTTGAGTGGGAGTGTCAGTGGGTGATGGATGAAACGCAAGCAGAGGTTAAGAGGATCTGTTGCCCTCAGCAGACCACTCAGTGCCTACAGATGCTATAAGTTTATGTGGTGACTTCATGTGACAAATGGACGGAGGGAGCAGTGGGTGACGGATAATGAGGGAAACCGTGGAGGGAGCACGCCCTGGATGTGATTTACTGCCTTGTGATGATCTCTCAAAAAGGAAAGGCAGGAAGACAGACATACATTTATTCCACCCATCGTTTACTTTAGCCTTATCTAGACAGTTCAAAGTGGGCAATGCCAAACAATGCATGTTTTCCCCCCATCTAAAACTAATTTGTAGAGAATTGATGTTTTTTCTCAATTTAGACTTCCTTAGTTACTATTCACCAAACAGGTTTGAATTTGTTTTTCTCTTCTATTTCCTGTTTAGTTCCAATTAATAGAGACAAAATAAATTAATGCTTTGATTATTTACGATGGGTTGCAAGCATTTTACCAAACCTGTTAGTGGAACTGATAAAAAATAACTTTTCCTTTTCTACCCATATGCTTACCTCTCATAACAGGTTGGCTTAATTTAACCTTTCCAATTGTTTTTTTTTTATTTTTCCTACATTGGATCTTATAAAACAAACCTGTATCTGCAATTCAACAGTTCACATAACCTTAACTAAATCTGTCTCGAATCTCCAACCATTAAGTCTTGAAAAATAAACATTTAAAACAATTTTTTTACCTTTTTGGTTGAATCAAAAATAGAAAATGATATAGGTTCCTTATGACTTAAAATCTGTTCATTATTATTTATATTTAGACCGGAGGAAAAGTCACACTAGGGAAAACTACTTTTTGCAAACAGGATGAATATGATTCTGTTTTATGGAGTTGGTGTTTTAAATGGGTAAAGCGAGCATTCGCTATGTGATCTGCTGAAGTGGAGCTTAATCATAGCAGCCCGAATAAACAGAGACATTTGCCTGTAGAAAAAAGGCTTTCTGGAGCTAAAGTTGAATTTTGCAGAATATTTCAACATCTGAATATCTCTGAAAATGTCTGACTTTTATTCCTTTATGCCCTCAGAATAATAAAACAGAGGAAATAATAATGTATGTAACTGATATCCTAAAGCTTTTTTTCTCACCAGTATGTTTCTTTGATATCTTTAAAAAAATATATTGACTATAATTTTCCTCCAGGCTCTCTGAAAGTCTCCCAAACTGTTTCTTTTGTCAGTCACTGCATGCTTACCTATTTTTACAGCAGAAAAGTCATTATGACCTATAAGACCTTCAAGCATTAAGTATCTTTACAGAAATGACTCACTGTTTCCTTCTTATAACCCACAACTCAAGCATTTTTTTTTTATAACAGCTCCCATTACATTAGTTAGATAGGGGGAAATGTTAATGCTAATTCAGTTTTGTAGACATTAAACACTATTTTACAGCCATGCAGGTGATTCCCAAGGAGGAGTTGGCTTACATCACATCAGATAACCAGCTAAAAGAGGATGGATTTCTCAGGACTTTTTTTACACCAATATGTCTCTTTTTAGAGCAAACATCTGGATCCTCATGCAGTTTTTATAAAGAAATGTCATAATTGTTTTTTTTTTTTCCAACTTTTAACATTCCTAAATTATACATGGCCCTTAAGGTTGACCACATTTTCTCTACACTTCAGTCACTAATATGAAACACCAACTTCACGCTGGAAGTCTTCACTTAGTTTGAATTTTTTTTATTTTGAGCACTTCCCATGTTTAAGTTCATCCATTGCAGGATCAACTTATAGCCCAGCACCTCTGCCCCCGCTGAAGAAAAGCACCCCCCCACAGCAAGCTGCTATGCTCACCAAGATTTTTTCGCAGTCTGTGTGTAAAACTGTAAATAAGACATTTTACAGTTGGATGTCCTCTAACGCTACCACCTGTGGAAGCCACTGTGCTTATTAAAGGTATAGAGGATGATATTTTATTTCCGGGTGGATCATCTAAATAAGTGGTCCTCCTAATTTTTCCTTATAATTTACGTAAAGGCCGTCCTACGTGCTCGTCCTGTTAGCTATCTTTTTCTGTGCATGCATGAAAATGGCCGAGGGTCGTAAGAGAAAAAGTGTCAGTTCAAACAGAGGAGAGCAGATAAGGGTCTAGTATGTGAACATAAACTGCTACTAATGATCAACAAAAGCTTAAAGGTATAGAGGACGATCTTTTATTTCTGGGTGGATCAACTCAATAAGTGGTCCTCCTAATTGTCAATCATTCTGGTGATGTGCTTCCGTAAGGCCGTCCTACGTGCTCGTTACGTTAGCTATCTCGTTCTGCGCACTTTCAGGTGTATCTCTGTGGTGAACTACAGTTTCAGACGGTTATTGAAGCTCATCTTTCTCACGGCGGTGCTTTGATAGTGGCTGAGGGTTGTAAGAGAAAAAGTCACTACGAAGTGTATTCAAAAAAGAAAGGCCTTAGAAGAGGCAGATATATCCAGGAATGCTTGCAATGCGTTATGGGATTTGCTGTCACAGAGGCCCGCTGTCACCATGAGCTGTTGCTATCCGACACCGGCGAGTAAATAACAAAGATCGGGGTGTAAAAAGTAGTGATCGTCTGTCCAAACGGTAAATTAACTGAGTTTACTCTATAGTCCCCGCTCTATATAGTGATTGAAGGATTTATGGGTTAGAGCGGACGATCGGACAGTGAGTTTGTATGAGCTATGAGAAGAGCAACTTTTATACAGAGCGTGCACGAGGAGAAATGGGCTGGTGCATGCTCTCGCACGCGTTTAACAGGCGTTTCCTCTCGGGAGCAGGTACAGGGTTGTGCATGTGCATATTTTTTTTTTTTATGTTGGGAAGGCCGGTCTTTTCATACATTTGCGAAGATATTTCAATATAACTTTAATTATCTCCTTATCTGGCCTTTGAGTTTAGCTTATCCTGGTGGGTTTGTAGCTGTGCTTGAGCCTTTTCCTTTTTAGAAGAGAGGGGACTCTGGGATGTTCAAAGCTTAAATGTTTATAACCTAACCCTCCCTGACCTAACTATGTTAGTTTAAAGTTCTCCTAAAAACACTGGACACGCTGGAGGGACTATGTTTCTCGACTGGCCTGGCAGCGCCTTGGGGTTCCCCCGAAAGAGCTGGCCGAAGTTGCTGGGGAGAGGGACGTCTGGGCCTCTCTACTGAAGCTGCTACCCCCGCGACCCGAACCCGGATAAGCGGAAGAGGATGGATGGATGGATGGATGGATGGATGGATGGATGGATGGATTGATAAAAACACTATAGAGATATACACAGTTGTTAGGTGACATGTGAAGTCAAGTGGTGGCACATGGATGTATTTGGGGTATCAGTGTAAAGAAAAACAAATTAGAATAGCATTTTATATTAGCATAAAGAGGAAACATTTAGATTGTTTCTAAGGTATTTACATTTGGGGTTTCATCTAAAGCAGCAGTATCGATATTGGTTATCAGTATTTGCCCAAATAATTATATCTGTGCATCGCTAAAAACACAAGACTCCTTTCAGTTTTTATTTATATAAAATAAATGACAAAGCCACTTATTTTTTGCTTAACTTAACAGCTGTGCTTTGTGCTTCTTCATTAAAAAACTCCCAAAATATGTTGGAATTTTTATTTTTATGTTGACTAAATCTAAAAAAAAAAAAAAAGAACCTTTTTTTTTGGCCTTGAAAAATAATTATAAAATGTTTGTCTCCTGATTTAACAAGACTTAATAAGGCAAGGTAGTGCCAGGTGCTCCCAATTAAAAGAATTTGATTAGCTGATCATTTCAGCACTGCTCTGAAAGACGTTTCTGACAGATTGCAGCGAAACACAAACAGCTGATATTTTTCTTTTCCACTGTCTCCCAGAGTGCTCTATAAGTGTTGATTTGGGCTGTTTTGCAGCTGAAAACCCATGCAGCGACCTTGAACGCATCCAATCTACAGTAAAGTATGCCATCTTCCTTGTTCTGATTTTACTCAACAGATGGCGCTAGCCCGGGAACCAGGGGTGGGTCAGGAGCAGAGGGACGCAGCTGACCAGAACTTTGACTACATGTTCAAGGTGCTGATCATCGGTAACAGCAGCGTGGGGAAGACCTCCTTCCTGTTTCGCTATGCGGACGACTCCTTCACCTCAGCGTTTGTGAGCACAGTGGGCATCGACTTTAAAGTGAAGACCATCTACAGGAATGACAAGAGGGTCAAGCTCCAGATCTGGGTGAGACGATTAAATAAAGAACCTTCATTGATCTCTGCATTAATAAAAACTGGCCCCTAATATCAACCCTCCTTTGACCAGCACCAGCAAGTCTTTTTCTATTTGCAAAAGGAAACTAGTAAAATATTTTGCTGCTTTTTTCCACTTCATACTCCTTTCAAACCTCCCCCTCCTTGTTGACCTCCTTTCACTTTTTGGAAAAGCAGCTGCAGAAGTACTTGAATACAAATAAACTTTAGAAACCGATCCAACTTTAAAAAGGATTTGATTTGTGTGTTTTACTTCTAAACATTAAGCTGAGAATATTAAGCATCTAGTCCTTTTAAGTCAGTGTGTTTCAATGACCTATTTGTTTCTTCCCTAAAGTTCTGTGAATTTTTCCAAATGCTTGCACAGCCTCTAGAAATAAATAAATATAGAAATCACTAACTTAAGCAGGCCTGTGGATGGCGCCGTGTCACTGTGATGATAACCCAGCCAGGCAACAGATTAGAAGGTGAAGCATTTCAAGCAGATGGCCTGAAATATTAGAGATTTGATGATCAGGTTAGAAACCTAAAATTAAAAATTACAACATTCTCTCTCCAGATTTTTACATTCCAGACCCAGTTTGAAAAAATATTGTTTTACTATTGTATTTTTTTGTTTTTGTTATGTAGATTGTACCGTTGTCTGTCTCACAGCATTTTTCTGCTTGAGGTTTAGACCAATAATCTTGTTGTTAAAAAATCTGATGGTGTAGCCTTAACTATAAAAAAAAAAATAATAATAATAATTATGCAGTTAGAAGAATTAGCAGTAATTTAAATAGGTGCAATCTTCAAAAACAAAATGCACAGATCAGAATACTTCTGGCTGCTTTATAGTTTTGTACAGTTTTTTAGTTGATTTAAAAATCCCTTAAACTATAAATAATAAGATCTATTCCAGTTGACAGAAAGACTTTGTTTTCCCTGCTGCTGTGAATTGTGGTAAAATATTACAACACAGATGTGAGAGAGCAATTGCTGCAAAACTTCTTTTTAGTATCATTTTCTAAAAAAAATAATTTCAAAGATGAGGATTAAGTGATAGACTGTTATTAAATAAAGTATCACCAAGTTAGACCAAGTGATGATTACTCCAAAATCTCTTCATTCCTTTATTGCTTTCATTTCTTACATATCAAACACCTTTTTTCTTGGTGTTTTCTTTGTTCATTGATGGCGAGTTTTTGTAATTATAGCCAAGAATGATTTTTATATTCATTGTTCTATTTAAAAAGATGGTACTTTATTAATTGTTTTAATAAAACAACCAAAATACCCATAGTTAAAACCTCTTTATCTCTTTAGTTTTGTATGAAAAAATGTCTTTAAACTACCTGATCGGGCGTGTATCCCTTTAGTCCTTTAGTCATGTACAAAAAAAACAATTGATTACTTACTTTTTGGTGTTTTTTTAAGCGTCTGGCGATCTGACCTTAAATTTTATTTTTTTTGCACATGACTGAAGGGATACACGCCCATTGAGGTATTTTAAAGTTTATTTTTCATACAAAACTAAAGGGATAAACGTCTTGCACATGCGGGTCTGACGGGGGTATGCTGATCTGATGTATTTTCAGGACTAGCTAAAAAATAAATATATATATATATATATATATATATATATATATATATATATATATATATATATATATATATAAAACAAAGTGATAATAAATAATATTCCATGTTCACATTGTGCCAAGCAAAGGGCCTTAAAGGAATAATTGCAGCCTGGATTCTTAGAAAGCGCTTTTTAAAGTGTTCTTTGAGAGACAACAGGATTGGCAGACTGTGTGTCAGCAAAGCAGAGCCCTAAAAAAGCTTCAGTCTCTGTGGTGTCAAAACTGTAATTTACTGGAGATAATTAATAGCACTTACCTGAGGGTGAGAAGATTTAGAATTCATCAGTCACCGCAGACAGAGCAGCAGAACAAGTAGTGCTTTTCATTGTTTGCCCTCTTTCGTGTCGCTGCCTGTCATGAATTTAAACTAATTTCTCCCGCTCCGCAGCTAATGACAGCTGATGTTTAACATTGTCCCCAGATGGCAGGCTTCATGAAAGATGCATGGGTCTGAGCTGCCTGAGCCCAATGTGCTTACTGCGCAAACTGACACCGGGGACAGATCTATTACCCAATGTTAGTGGAAGGCAAGGACCCCCGACTGATAACTGCATTAAATCTTCTATTGTGGGTGTTATACTTTCTCTGACAAAAGCAAAGTTAAGCAGAAATAACATGTTGCAACAATCATACAACACTAAAAGGGATCTCCAAACTTTTTATTACCAGTTGATTCTTCTTTGCATCATTTTATTCTCCTAAAATCATGCAAATATAAAGAATATTTCGGCAACCAGCTTTATTTTATTGGGTAGTAAGTTTTCTCCAGTCTTCAAATAAGAATATCCTGCCTTAAAATACCACAGATATCTCTGCTGTTTTGTGTTTTATCAGTTATTTATTTGAATGAACTTCTGGATGTTTACCACGAGTCCCATGTTTGCAGGACACTGCAGGGCAGGAGCGGTACAGGACCATCACCACAGCCTACTACAGAGGAGCCATGGGATTCCTGCTCATGTATGACATTACCAGCCAGGAGTCTTTCTGTGCCGTTCAAGACTGGTAAGAACAACACATAGGGATGGTTCAGATTCATTTGAACTGGGTTTCTCTTTAAGGGATGTTGTGTAATTTCTTCTGTTCCTTTACTTCACGAAATCAATTACTTGAATTTGAAATGTTTGAAATATTTAAATGTTTTTGCATTTAGCAGATGCTTTTATCCGAAGCTGCTTTAAAGTAGGCATTAGCGTGAAGGGTCTTGCCTAAGGACTCACACTGGCAGCTCATTCGCCTCAACGGGGATTCAAACGTGGGTTGTTTCCACTAGTAGACATATTATGATTATGGTGAAAGGCTAACAGCTACTCAGATGAAAGTCATGTTTACACTGAATAGAGCAGTTAACCGTGTTTAAAAATCAGCTGTTATTAAGGGCATACTCACACCTTAAAAGACCTTCAGTCTGCATTTTCATTCACATTTTTGTTACTTAGGACTTTTTTCTGTCGCATTGTAATCTTTGAAAATGAACTCTGACCTGGAAACATAACCGTGAACCAGATGTCCTGTGTTGGATAGAAGTAACTCTGGTGGGATGGAGCAAAGTTCGAAATATGGAAGGAAACTAGTCCTGCATGCAGAGCATCTCTCCTGCATATTTGTTCAAAATCATGGTGTGTGTCAAGAATAGCTGATTGAAAGCAGATTTTGGGACTTTTTATTTTTTAAGGTGTCATTAAATACTCACTAGGAACTGAAAATGGACAGTGTGCCCTTTGGTGGCTGCATGACAAAGTGAAATGTGGATAATCGGGTGTGCCATTGCTATATTCACTGTCTTTAACCCTTAAGGACACACGGGGGCGCCAACGCTCCCAGTTACATATCTTTTTTTTTCAAAAGCAAGTAGAACTGCAACCAAGAAAGGTGGAGGTTTTATTTTTTTCCAAGTTGAACCATATGGATAAAATGAAACATTCTATTCACAATGAGTTCCTGAGCTCTGTTTCCCTCCAAGAAATGTTGTTTTCATTTTGGATAAATCCAATAAAAACGCATAAAAACTAAACATTATAATCCACAATGCTGTGTACTTCCTACATCGCAATATAAGTGATGTCATCGGTGGATTAACTGTGATGTGTTTTTTTTTTTTTTCTGCCACTGACCAGGACACAACTGGAAATGACGTGCATTTTTATTTTTCCAGGAGTTGTAGTTTTTAAACAGTTTTTTCTTTTTACCTCGCTCGCACTTCTGTTTCGTCTCTTCACATTTTTTACACTTTCTTTTAGTAGTTTCCCTTCTATTCAAATACGCGCATCGACACACCAGATATTCAACAGACATGAACACGCAAAAGGGACGCGCATGCAGTTTTTTTACGGCACTGGATGAAGATGAAGACTGCTTCCACTAATCTGACTTGGATTCTCTGACACTGCAGAAGGAGCTGCATTTATTGACAGAATGGATCCTTCCCATGACATGTATGTATTTATTTATGAAATCTTACTGGTTTCTGAGTTAGAAAAAATGTATAAAAATGCTAAATCGTTACACCTCATTATTATATGATCTTGTTATGGACACATCTAAGCTGATTTTAGAGATTGAATATATCCTCTTCATGAAGTTTGCATGTGTGTGTGTCTATGCATTTTTAAAAAAAAACATTTTCCTGTAACATTTTTCTCTTTGCAGTGTTGATAATGTTGAGGATGAGGGAGACTAGACCTCCTGCTCCCTGAGGCAGCCACTTGTCTAGAGAGAAGGAGAGGAAAAGGAAGGAGCCATCTTTTTCCACATGTAGAAAGAACAGGAAGTTGTATCTGACAGTGCTGCGCTCCTTGGTGCACATTGCTGTAACAAACAGCTAGGATCTGTGTGACAGACTGGATCAGCAGCTGCTGACCCACCAGGCTTTCAGGAGCAGTCCACAACAAATACCAGGGGCCTGTCAGCACATCTTTGTGGCCATTGCTGAGGTAACATCAGCCTGCAAGAAAGCCACAAAGGGATGCAAGAATTGCACGATGTGGGGAATGCACTCGCTTCACCTGTGAGGCATGTTAAGTCCCTCTGGTTGTGATAGCTTGCAGGAGCTGTCAAAAGATCTATAACTGCTCCTACAATCAGATCGAAAACTAATCTTTACTCCTGGTCTGTGGTTCCTGTATTGTAAATAATTTATTATAGATAAGGTTAGGGTCTCCCTGTTGCGTTTTTATATTCTGCTTTTTGTATCTTGATGGAGACTGTTACCTAAATTTATGTTTAACTGTTTCAAAGTTTCAATACAGTAAAAAACTATTATATTATTGTTGATCATAACACTTTATGTTTTCTTGTAAACCTTTATGTGTGTTTGTATGCATCTGCTATACTTAGAGATTTGATTTCCCTACTATAAACACTTAATTTTGAAGTACATATAAATTTTTCTCACATGATTCAAAGGGGCGGGGGGGCTGCCTGCTCACTTAAACGAACAGCTTGATCAGATGATTTGTAGTCGGCTGAGAGAATTATCAAACAACGACAAGGTCGAAATAGTATAAATCGCAGCCTACAACAAAATCCATAAGTGCTGACAGATTTAAAGCGGACTGATGAACCGAGAAGGTCAGACCCATTGATACCTAAGACAAACCCTCCATGACTTTAGCAAATAACATGGATGTTGTTAAAATGAAGAATCGGAAGCTTTCAGGGCACCAGGCTGCAGAGCCAGAGACCTGGCTTATAACTCCACCATTCACATAAGCAGTATTCTTAGATGTTTAGATATTTTTTTTTATTTTACTAAACTCTGTGTCTGCACTATTATGCAGCAATGCATTCAGAGCTTTAAATGCAAGCATGCATCAGAGTATAACACAAGATGGTGCATCAGATTCTGCCGATTAAAATATTTCTTAAAGTAAATTTCCTCCAAAATAACTTTTTTTGCTAATTCATTTTATAGATAGATGCTTTATAATGTTATCTAGGTTGCCATTTTACTTTTTGTTAAAAAACAAAAAAAAACAAAACTGCGGTTGTGTCTAAAACCATCTGTTTAGAGCCCTCCTTAGATCAGGAGGAGGTTGCTGCATCTGATTTTTGCTCCTGGCTTTGGAGAACTCATGTCAGCAGCAGCTCTACCCTGGGCAGCTGCTATCTGTTGATGGGTTTCTCCAACTCTGCTTTGGGGTTGACGATACATTAAATATCTTTTTATATTAAACTTTTTTGTAACCAGCTAAAGAATCAACCCACTGAGACTATTGTCTCAGTTGCGTCTCTCCTGCCTCTAACATTCTGTTTCTCAGGCACAATGAAGCCATCTTTCGCTGTGCTTCAGCATAGCTTGTCTTGGTGAGCTGTAGCCTCTCCCTGCCCTGGGTTTTGTTTCCCTGGCGGGCTTCTCTGCTCTCCTCTTGAGTTACCTTATTCCCCCACTCTAGTGCGCAGTGGGGTCATCCTACCTACCAGAGATGGGAAGTAACGAAGTACAAATACTTCGTTACTGTACTCAAGTGGATTTTTCTGATATTTTTACTTTACTTTACTACTTATTTTTATGGCGACATTTTACTTCTACTCCTTACATTTTTACACAAATATCTGTACTTTCTACTCCTTACATTTTAAAAAATTGGCTCGGTACTTTAGTTTTCAATCATTTCATTGGAGTTACCGTTATTATTTTTCACGTCATCAATACCAAATTCAATCTAATTGGATGGGAATCTACGTTGCATTTGACGCACCACTACAAGATGAATCGACAGATTCGGCGGTATTCATTCGCGGCAAATCATTGCAGCTTGGTGGCGGTGCTGTTAGCATAGTAGCATGGACGACGAGATGATTGAAAATGAACACAACGGAGATCTAGTCCTATTGGCAGACATCCATGTAAAATGTAGGCAACGGCATGAAAAAAGTGGTTTCTACTTTTACTTTTATACTTTAAGTAAATTTACAAGCCTGTACTTTGTTACTTTTACTTGAGTAAAGAAGTTTAATCAGTACTTCCACTTTTACCAGAGTATTTTTTAACACAAGTATCTGTACTTTTACTCAAATACGGAAAGTGAGTACTTTTGCCATCTCTGCTACCTACTCAGTCGACCCAGTCATCGTATTGTGCTCTCTCTCCCGCGGCTCTCACACTGACGCCCTGCTTCTGTCTGAGCTCAGACACCATCTTCTCTTCCCTTTGTTGTCTGGTTGAATCGCCCCCCTGTTTTCGGCATTCTGACTAAAACAAACATTGACCAAGTGCAAAAGAAAGATGCATGTCCGCTCAGCGGAAAACTCAACGCAATGACCTGTGCTTTAAAATGGTGGACTTCATAAAGACCGGCTGATGGCCAATCATGGTTGATCACATGAAAATCAGATTAGCGAGCACTGCTTATTGACCAGCGCAAGTCTAATACCTGGGCAAAGAGTTTGTGTCAATGCATTTCAAGATATGAAAGTTATTACTTTTTGTCTGTCAAAAGTGTTTGGTTGGAATATTTATCCTTTCTTCCCCCCATTTTCTCTGTCTTTGGTGTCTCTCCACCTCATACGACCGCTCCTTCACAAAACTATTGCTGGGATCACAGCGGAAACGGTGCCCAGCCCTCAGCAATCTGCATGGTGCATGGTTCATAGGTTACATTCATTAGAGTGACATCCTGTTGTACTTTAAGTAGGACGAACTCTGGGAGATCAGACAGGACCAAGTTATGCCTCTAATGTGCCATGTATCCACATTTGTTTGTATGAGTGTGTCTCAAAGTACCAAAAAGTACTGATATTATCAAAATTCTTTTTTTCTCATATTAATAATTTTTTTTAATTCCTGACGATAGCAAATAGAAATCAGCAGAGTAGCATTTTCTTTTTAAAAAAAAGTCTAGAAATGCACACCTGCTTTTCACGACGTTAATGAGAGCAACATGCTTACTGGAGGAGCAGGATGTCTGCTTACCAGACTTTATGATCCATGCTTGACTGAAAAATCTCAGCTGTTCTTGTTTTGAAAAGCACCTGTTGTTTTAGCTGAGTGAAATGTAGTAAGGTGGACAGCTGTAATATATACAAAATATGGTTTTATATTTTCCGTCTAGATGAGCAGATGGCAAAGAGAGAAACCTGCAGTTTTTCCATAACTTTTTTTTTGTCATATACAGGGGTCTTCTGCAAGCTCCCTGTATTTTCACCCCAAAAATGTTACTTCATGATATCAAAAATAAATCATATGTTCACTTGTCTCAAAATCTCTATACTAATGTCTCTATACTAATGTCTCTAAACTGATGTCTCAACCTATTCTCACTATGAGTGCGTATGAAATCGTACGAAAAGTTATGCACCGTAATTTCGTACGTTTTGGACGTTTTTATAGATATTAATGAAAATATATTTGATTGTATAAAAATGAAAGGACCAAAGAAAGCTTTGGAAAAGCAGCTCATGCCTTTTTTTAAAGTAAGGTGAAGGATCTGTAATGCTGTGGGGCTGTTCTCTTCCAACTACCCTGCAAACCTTATTATTGAGCAAACATCATGAATTTGACACAAGAAGGGGACGTGGATAACAAAATCTTGTAATCATTGCTAGAATAATAAAAAATGAAGGTTTCACCTTCATGAAGAGCTGAAACATCTGGCCAAACAAACATCTTCCAACTAAAATAAATCAACCTTTTCACAGCCAGACCTAAATCCTATCGAAAAGCTCTGGGCTTAGTGTTTTTCCCCTACAGCTATCGATTGAAACCTGCTTTTCTTCAGTGTCCCTGTTGTTTCAGCTTTAGAACAATTCTGAAAATGTTCTGGTTGTTTCCCAGGGCAACCCAGATCAAGACGTACTCCTGGGACAGCGCTCAGGTTGTGCTGGTGGGCAACAAGCTGGATTTAGAAGACGATAGGCAAGTCCCAAAAGAAGATGCCCAAAGAGTAGCTACAGAGCTGGGTAATACAGCCACACACGGGCACATTTTAGTTTTTTTTTTTTTTCCAAATTTGGATCTAAAATCACTAAATTAATAGATTTATCTTCCTTTCCCATCCACAGGTTTTCAGTTCTTCGAGGCCAGTGCCAAAGACAACATCAACGTGAAGCAGGTCTTTGACAAACTGGTGGACCTTATCTGTGAGAAGATGAACGAGAGCGTCAATGGAGATGCCAGTCAGTCAGTCAGTCAGAAGGGCGATGCTTTGAAGAATAAACCTGTCACGAGTCAGGGAGGCTGTGCTTGCTGATGGCTTAGAGAAGTTTATAGTAGTTTTCTCTACAAGTTTCCTTTCAGACACAGAAAGAAATGAACCTCACTGGATTTTTCTCCTCTTCACCAAGGAGGTTCATAAGATGCTTCATAATTTCCTCAGACTGCTAATAAAGCCAAAGAGCTTCCCATATCTGTGATTAGGACATCCCTGCCTTCCTATAGGTAAAAAGAAACTCTTCCAGTTAAAGATGTCAACCGGATCAGCAGGGCCTAGGAACCTGCATTAGATTTACTTGTGTTACGCTGCCACCCTGTGGCCATTTTGCAGCAAACATCACTCAAAAAGGCCTAGATTTAAACATTCCTGAATGCTGAGATCTTTTGAGAATATTAAAACAAGTGCATTTGTCTTATAAAAAGCTTGTATCTTGTTCCTTTGAATATATATATATCTATATTGCCCTATATTTTACTTATTTTTCTGTCATGTGAAATAAATTATTGTCACTGTACTGTTTATCTGGTTGGGTTTATAGCCACTTAAAGTTGAAATTAAAAGATCTATATCTGTGCATAATGTCTCTTGGTGGTCATTTATGTAATACTTAGGTACTTCTTTATACTTTCGGAAAGGATCTACCTAAACAGATAAATTTTCAAAGAGAGTGGGACAAAGAGCCAGAAAGAAGTAAAAAAAAAAAAAAAAAAACAGCTCTTGGGTAATCAGAGTGAGCACTCATAACATTTCCTCATACCTTATCCAAAATAGTTAGGTTATGCTGAGTTATTTTCTTTATGCTGTTATATGTTTAAGCTGCTGGAAGACATAGGTACCACTTTTCCTCATTCTGCTTCATTCTATCCTTTTCTCCCATTCTGAAGTATTTTTCAGTTCCAATCTTAACTTTATGTTCTCCCCGCTTTTTTTTGTCGTTGAAGCTTTGCCTGGTCTGTTCCTGTTTGGCTTAGGAACACGGTTCAGTCTGTGAGGCAAAAATCCTAACACAGAGATCCAATCAAAATTAATTTCTAAGGGAAATTTTTCAAATGGCCAAGAGATGCTGATTTCAAAGACTGAATGAAAATACTGCTGAAAAAGTCTGAGAGATAGTACAGAGAAAGGCCATTAGGACATTTGAATAATAACTGTGTAACACGTGCAGTGAGGAGCAGCTAGCATGTGAGTAATACAATCTCACCTGTACAATTGATTTACCAGTTAATCAGTTGCATTTT
>NW_015151017.1:324059-334262 GCF_000732505.1 Cyprinodon variegatus | reverse complement strand
TGCCTAAATGCACTGAGTTGCCGCCATGTGATTGGCTGCTTAGAAATTAAGTGTTAACGAGCAGTTGGACAGGTGTACCTAATAAAGTGGCCGATTAGTGTAAAAGGTCCTACCACTCCAGTGGGCTGAGGCCACTCCAAGGCAGCGCCTTTATAATAAATCGATTGTGGAAGGTAAGAAAATAAAATGCCACGATCCACTGCATTGCAGTGAGCTGTCAGATCTAAAAGCACAAGGAGAGCATAGCTATCACAGCTAGAAATACTTTATGTAGTTGAAACCCCCCTAAAAATCTAATATAAATCTGTCCTGAAGCGTTTTAAAAAACCACAATAATGAAACACCTCAGGGATACAATTTCTCTCTGAAAATTTGCCTAAAGAAACTATAATATATAATTTATTTAACCAGAGAAAATCTCTTCTTTTTTAACAAGGACCTGGACAGACAGTAACATGATTATCAAGTATCAGCATTCAAAGTTATGTGATAACAATCATTTAGTTTTAAGGGCATAAACGCATAAAATAAAGTCCTGTAATTTTTTAAATGTCCGAGAGCTACAGGTTTCAAAGACTGAATTAAAATACTGCTAAAAAAAAAAGGTCTGAAGATAGTACAGAGAAAAGCCAGTAAGACATTTGAATAATAAGTGTAACACACAGGGAGGAGCAGTACACCTGTACAATTGATTTACTAGTTAATCAGTTTCATTTTAAGAAACTGAATGCGGGAACAAAGTTTATCTTAAAGCATAGCTTGTTATAATAAAAGGCGTGTGGTAATAAAGGCGTGTATCAATATTTCTACCACAGAGCTAACTTGGGTTTCAAATTTAAAGGCACTTTTTAATTTTATCCCCTCATTGTTGGCAGTGGACTTCAAATGAGGAGTCTTCAGGTAGACGGAGTAACAGAGGCCACTCAGACTTTATGACAAAACCTCAGATTTTATTATTAAAGCCTTGGAACCTTGATGTCAATCAGTCGTTTTATTCATAAAATACTTTATTAATCACAATGGGAAATTAAATTGATAAAGTATTTTTGAATTCAGCCATACCAAGGACAAATATATAAACAACTTTTGCCATAAGGGTGTAGAATTCATAACTACCAGCATATCACATAAAATTTATTTTTAAGTTTTGGGAAAAAAAATAATATATAA
Source organism: Cyprinodon variegatus (assembly GCF_000732505.1). Classification (NCBI taxonomy): domain Eukaryota; kingdom Metazoa; phylum Chordata; class Actinopteri; order Cyprinodontiformes; family Cyprinodontidae; genus Cyprinodon; species Cyprinodon variegatus. The sequence goes on along the minus strand of NW_015151017.1, from coordinate 333,092 downwards.
ACAGTGGTAAGAAGAAAAAGGATTCATAGATACATTCTTGAGGCACCCCATTGCCATAACTTGTTTACGCTGACACAAACTGTCCTATCAGTCCAGTGGGCTGAAGCCACCAGGCAGCACCTTTATAATAAACACATTGTTGAAGGTAAGAAAATAAAATGCCACGCTTTTAGAGCTGACAGCTCACTGTCAGCTCTAAAAGCAAAAGGAAAGCATAGTTATCACAGCTAGAAATACTTCATGTAGTTGAAATCCCCCATAAAATGTGCAGTGAGGAAAATGAGTGTTTGAACACCCTGCTATTTTGCAAGTCATCCCACCTAGAAATCATGGAGGGGTCTGAAATTGTCATTGTAGGTGCATGTCCACTGTGAGAGACATAATCTAAAAAAACAAATCCAAAAATCACCATGTAGGTGTTTTTTTTTCAACAATTTATTTGTATGATACAGTATGATGGGATGACAGATAAGTATTTCAACACCTGAGAAAATCAATGCTACTATTTGGTTCAGTAGCCTTTGTTTGCAAATACAAAGGTCAAACGTTTCCTTTCGTTTTTCACCAGGTTCGCACACACTTTAGGAGGGTTTCTGACCCACTCCTCCACACGGGTCCTCTCTAGATCAGTCAGGTTTCTGGGCTGTTGCTGAGAAACACAGAGGACAGCGGGCAATCTCAAGACTGGACAGGTCTGCTCTGATGCATACTCTGTAAATAGGGAGGGGCGAGAACAACATCCGCGGACTTTGTTATCGGTTTGCTGTTCTTGTGAATTGGAACAGTACTAGGGCCAAGGTTGATGACGTTTCACAAGTAATGAGCACATGAGAAGGTACAAGTACACATATTGAGAAATGGCCAGAGTTTGAGATCCCTCCAAGAGGTCTGGAGATTGGCTAGACCACTCCAAAATCTTGATACGCTTCTTCAAGAGCCACTCATTGGTTATTCTGGCTGTGTGCTTCGGGTCATTGTCATGTTGGAAGATACAGCTTCGCCCGATCTTCAATGCTCTACCTGAGGGAAAAGGGTTGTTCTCCAAAATCTTGCAGTACAGTACATGACCCTGGTCATGCTGTCCTTAATATAGTGCAGTCGCCCTGTCCCATCTGCAGAAAAACACCCCCAAAGCATGATGCTACATGTTCTGGATTAAGCAGGGGAACCTTCCATGCCATGCATGATTTCAAATCATGACGTCTTGGTGTATTACCAACAGTAACCATGGAAACGGTGGACCCAGCTTCTCCCATGTAGTTCTGGGCTGATTTCTCACCTTTCTTAGGATGAGACCCCACGAGGTGAGATCTTGCATGGAGCCGCAGTCCATGGGAGATTGACAGTCATGTTTAGCTTCTTCCATTTTCTAATGGTTTTCACCAAGCTGCTTTTCAATTTCCCCTATCCCTTTCCAGCTTTGTTGAGGTGTACAATTTTGTCTCTATTGTCTTTAAACAGCACTTTGGTCTTGGCCGTGTTAGTAGTTGGATTCTTACTGATTGCATGAAGTGAAGGTGGACATTTTGAAGGCAGACTAACAGGTCTTTGAGGGTCAGAATTCTAGCCGATAGACAGGTATTCAAATACTTTTTTGCAGCTGTATCAAACAAATACATAGTTAAAAAAGTATATATTGTGATTTCTGGATTTTCTTTCCAAATGATGTCTCTTACAGTGGACATGCACATTCCATAACAATTTCAGACCTCTCCATGATTTCTAAGTGAAAGAACTTGCAAAATAGCAGTTCAAATAGTTGTTTTTTCTCACTGTAACATAAAATCTGCCTTGATGCATTTTAAAATCAGAATGAAACACCTCAGGGATATAATTTCTGTTTAAAAAATTCTATTTTATTGTCAAAAGAAACTATAATATATAATTTATTTAACCAGAGAAAAACTCGCTGAGATCTATAGACCTGGACAGACAGTAACACCATTTAAATGTATCAGCATTCAAAAATTTGTGATGACAATCATTTGCTGTTATGGGCATAAAAGCATAAAATAATAAAATAAACTAATAAAAACAGGACTATCTACAGAAATTACAATCACCACAGCTCTTTTTTATGGTGCTTTTTAGTTCACCAAGGGTCACTTGCTCTTTCAGTTTAGATTTTCTGAAAAATAGAGGGATCTTTGAGAAATGTGGAAAAAAAAAGGATGGATCAAGATTGCCGTTTTTAGAAGGTTGATTTAAAAGCATTATGTTTCTAAAAAAAAAAAAAAGGAAAACACTTGTTGTAAAACTGCCTTTATTACAGTTGTGATAGAAAGTCCTACGGTATTAAAGGAAAAATATTTCAAAAAATGCTTAGGGGAGTTGGATCACTGTGAAAACCAGATGATTTAATCTGATGAATTAGCTCCTTTAAAAGTGGGAGGTATGAAGCTTCAAACTGGTTAAAAGCAGAGCACCAAGATGAATGGGTTATATAAGAGGGATGAACTAAATGATCTATACAAGGGAACCGGCTCAACAAAGACATCGAGAAAGATTGCAGATTTCAGAGGAGACTTCCAAGCTTACATTTTAGGTGGAGTGCCATAAGGAACAAGCAGCTTTTGACATAGGGAGGAAGTTATTTCTGAAGGCCTTGGGCCACTGTGGAGAATGGACCAGTTAACCCTCATATCAGATCAACAGGATTAACATCAATCAGGCCAATCTGCAAACATCAGTCCGCTAGAAAACCTGTAGGCTGACATCAAGTGTGCTGTGTCTAAAGCAAGACAAAAAAACGCGGAAGTGTTGGAAATTTTAGGCCAAATATCCTGAGCAGGAACTTGATACATCATACAACCAAGTATAAGATCAGTGATTCACAGGGAATACAAAATCTTTAAGTACTTTATATGGTATATTTTAGAGTTTGTTAATGAAAATGAGGACATTGCTGTTTCTTAACTTGTTTAACAATATAAAAAACTGCAAATATTGCTATTAAAATAACTTTTCAAATGAGGTTTTGTGCAAGCATATAAGTGATTTTTAAAAGATATACATCTGAAACGTTTGCTCTATTCATATTCGTATGTAGTTCCTTAGAGAATTCCATTTAGAACCACCTTTTACTGGGGTTAAAGCTGCAGGTTTAGCAATTATTAATATTTTACCTCTCTTTCTTTGTAAAAAAAAAAAAAAAAAACGTATTTTCCAAAGATTCCAATTTAATTTTCATCTAAACTTTGGCATGGTTATACTTTGATGATGTGTTTTTCCACTGTCTCCACATGCATGCACAGTGTAAGGGATTGCTGCAAAGCTAGCAGAATGTGAGCTAAGGCCCCTACCACCTAATGTTGAGAAGGAGGGATTGCTGCAAAGCTAGCAGAATGTGAGCTAAGGCCCCTATCACCAAATGTTGAGAAGGAGGGATTGCTGCAAAGCCGGTCACTGGATTAAATCAGCTGGGATTTCTTAGATGCCAAACTTTTTACTTTTTTCAGTGATAAACTGAACTTCAATTTTATGGCAAGGACCTAACTGGAGTCCATGCCACCTGCTTTTAAACCTATTGTTGTACATGATTTGATTGGAACGTTTATATTTAGTATTAAAAGAAATATTGGACCACCCTTAATTTTTTTCTAGTTCCAAACACATTGATTTTGAAAAGGTAAAAAGTGTAAATATGTAAAGTTTATTTTATTTAGATTTATTTAGATAGCTCCAATTCACAGCACATGTCATCTCAAGGCACTTTACAGTTCCCCAAAGTCAGTTTGAACATTTTAAAGTTATTCCCTCTTTTTGTACTGCAGTTTTTTTTCCAAAGGCTGACGTTTTTCATTTTGCTGCAGATTTCTTTCAGAGCAAGCTAGCTATGTTTTGGCGATGGGGCGAAACTGAAGGCTTCTTCACCGACCTCAATCTACCTGCAGAAATGTCTTATTTTTACCTTCTACAGTAGGAAGACAGGGACATACAGTAGACATAATCTCTAAGTTATATAAACCTACATATTTAACTATAAAGGAAAACTAAATATGGATTAAACAACAGAGGTCTTGAGAACTTTAAATTTAAAGTTATCTGGATTATGAAGGGCTCTCATACATGTCCTTGAAACACACATTTCACATACATTTAATTTTAAACTAAACCAATATAATCACTCCTTGGTTTGTATAGCTAATAATGTAGTAATAGCAAAGAGCAAAGACCCTTAATCTGAATTTTCCAACCAAAGACTGCAGTTAAATGTAGAAGATAAAATGCAGATAGAGAGAAAACCTGAAGGCCCTGAAGGAGCTCCAGATACTGATAAGGTGAGTCAAGAGATGTTTGATTTCTTTCATGCTGAACCTTTCTTTATGTGTCTGTGCTTTAGTTCAATGGTCAGGTCATGTTCTTATATGAGTGTTTATATACACTGTAACTGGATTTGTTTGTCGTGTAGTCTGTTGAAGCAACACATGCTGTAAATTGGTGCTGAATAAACGAAACTGAAGTGCATTGATCCAGACCTTCCTGTTGAAGCTTTGACTAAACGTTCAGGGTTATTGTCCCGCTGGAAGGATCACCCTTTGTTCTACTTCTCATCAACACTGACCAATTTCCCTGGTAAAGTAAAACCTTCCCCTGTTTTGTAATAGGGGACTATGCTGAGTTAATTTCTCCAGATTGTATCCAGATATCTAGGTTGTAATAGAAGTTCAACTGGTCTAAAGAATCTAAGCAGAGCTGCTCCTTCCACATCTGTGCTGTGTTTCCTACCCGTCCCATGACAAACTATTACTTATCGTTTTTCACTCAACAATATTTTTTTTTTTTTTGGTATTCTGCCCTAAAAGTCAGGTCTCTCAAATGTGTTTGCTGTTGCACTATATCCTCTGCTTTTGGACAAAGGATTAAATTAAACTCTGCCAAGTGGTGAAAGCTTGGAATATTTTTAAGTAATCAAAAGAAGGAATGTTGTTTTGTTGTTGCGATAATATTATAGACAGGTAGACTCGACTTTAAGTGACTTCTGAAGATGGGGAGTTAGACATGTATGGGCAAAGAGGTCTGAATTCAAAGTTAGTTTTTCTTGGTCTATTATGGAAAAAAAAATCAGTAATTGAAATGACATCTTCGGCTGTCTTGACAACATTCCTGTTTATATTGCAGACTTAGGTCATTTCATTAACGTGCTCTAGATATGAGATGGATCAAATGAGTGTAAGCTTGATCCTACGTCTATGAGACAAAGCATTTATCTTTGAAATCCTTGAAATAAAGCAATAAATTTATCTTTCCGTGAAGGTTTCCGTGACGTATTTACATCAGTAATTAACCTCTGATACAACAAGTTGTCAAGTCATGTGATATTTTCTTAATTTGTTTCTTTTTTTTCATTCATCAGAGAATTAAAGTTTAAAATCCCAATTAGATTATTGTAATTGTTAAAGATGCTCAACATGATGAGTTAAGTTAGTTTAATTTGAATGAATTGTTTAGAAAGGTTTTTCCAATAGAATTGAACTGGATGGACTTTGTTCACCAGGAAGCTCTCTTAGTTTCTGCTATCAGATTCCTGATGACATATTGGGCACAAGCTTTAGATTGCGTGTGTCTGGGTGAAAGCTACGGACGATATAAAAGCGCTCTCGAACATCGCTGAACACACTTCTGAAGTTTCAGACCTCAACGGACACTCAGTCATCTCTGCAGTAAAGGTATGACCCTATGCTTTATTGTACCTTTTACCAAAATACTTACTTATGCAGAACCTGGATATGTTTTCTCAGAACCTGTAAAAATGAAAGACATTTTAAGTACATTTAAAAAAAAAAGAAGAGGAAAACAATTTAGGAATCCCTGATCTGATTTAGCTGTAACCAAAATTTCCTTCAAAATGTGATTACGAAAGACTGTCGAGTTTGGTCAAAAAACAAAAAAAACTTATTTTTTTTGTTTACTTGTTAGTTTTAACAAATTGTTTTATCAAACAGAACAAATGTTTTTTTTTATTTCTATATTTTTGCTAACAGAAATAACACGTACACAGTAAGAATGAGCAGGATAAATAATCCTTCTGTCTGTTTTTAGGGCAGTGAGGCAAGCAAGGCTTTTGCTGCAGTCATGTGAGCATTTTATTGCCACTAGTCGCGATAAGGACAGTAAAAAAGCCTCAATAACTATAAAACCCAGCCCAACGGTAAATAAGGAGAAGTATTAATGGTGCAACATTTGGGTCAAGGATGATTTTAATGGCGCTTTTGTTTGGGGAAGATTACAACGCTGGACTTTTAGAACAAGGTGTTGTTTGAAACCATAAACCCTTGGCTGTGAGGTCAGCCATCAGCTAGGACAGTAATAAATAACACTTCTTTTGCTGAGAGAAAATCAGGTGTTATTTTGATAAGTTTATATCAAATATGTTATATAACATATAACATTTATTAATACTGAAATTAAATGCAGGAAATTATAACTACTTCAGTAATAATATGCCTGTTGATTATTCAGCCTCGGTGATACTTAAAGAGAAACTCTGCCCTATGCGAGCATGAAAAACATGCATTATTTAAAGAAGATTACAGCTGCCCACTGTTTTTTTTCCTGCAGTTTGCCTGGGTTAATATTTCACCAAACCTGATCCGGTTTGCCCCATTCTGTGTCCACCTGTACTTTTAGTCCATGCAAATCTTTCTTTTAAGAGAATGTGAAACAGGAAGTCCAAAATAAAGTAGTTAAGACGCAAAATCTTTCTAAACTGATCTTTTTCTTCTCTGTTCATCAGCACAAATCAGCCAAGATGTGCACAGGTTTCCTCAAAGTTATGATGTTCATCTTCAATGGTGCCATCTTTGTAAGTATTATTATATCTTACCATTTTGTTTGATCATATAATTGTTGAAAATCCCTGCAAGAGTTTTTTTTATATAACACTATTTGGCATATATTTCCATGTGCAGCAGTAGGGTCATCGTTAACCTGTCGAAATGTCATGCTGTTGCACTTTGTCTAATGCTTTACTGTTTTGGCAGCTGTGTGGCATAGCCGGTCTGGCAGTTGGTATATGGGTGGTGGTGGACAGCGATTCGCTTCTTGGTTTATTTGATTTTGTGGAAAACGCCCCAACTGAGATATTCCAAGTGGTCGTCATAGGCTACGTGTTGATCGGCGTGGGAGCTCTACTTTTGATTGTAGGCTTTTTGGGATGCTGTGGAGCTGTCAAGGAGAGCAGATGCATGCTGCTGACGGTGGGTTAATCATTTTATAGATAAAGAAGATAGATTTTAAATATATATAATATGTCAAATTGCAACCATTTTGTTTTATTTACTGGGTGCTAAGAAAAAGTTTGTTGTTTCCTGCCCCTTCAGTTCTTCAGCATCGTGTTGATCATCTTCCTTGTCGAGGTCGCCGGAGCCATTTTGCTGTTTGCCTTCACTGATGTTGTAAGAGCTTCTGAAAAATAAACCAGGGCCTTTTTGGGTCTTAAGCTTTACAGATCTGATTAAGAAAGTTGCAGAATGTGTTTTCGAAACGCAAAAAGAAATGATGTGTTACTGTTTATTTCTCATTCCCAGGTGGATGAAATGTTTGAGGAATTGGAGGGGGATGTGAAAGACGCCATTCAAAGAAAGTACGGGGAGGACAATGACATGACCACGCTGTGGAATACAACCATGGAGGAGGTGCTGGATTTATTCCTTATTAATCAGCTTATTGCAACCTTTGTTTCATGGAGGCATTTCTTTGTAAAGTACCTCTTTAATTAATACTTTACTTGTTTTCAGTTCAAGTGCTGCGGATACAAGAACTACACTGACTTTGATGGCTCGCCTTTTAACGTGTTGACAAGGGGATACCCCAGCCCATGCTGCAGTACACCAGGCATACCTTGTAATGAGTCTGGAGCGCACATGGCGGTATGAGACCAACCATGTTTTGTTTAGCTTAATTCAGGGATTCAAAGGGGCAGTGGCTACCTGTCCTTTCCTCAACTAAAATCCATCCATTTCCATTGCAGAATGTTGATGGTTGCTTTACTAAACTGGTGAAGTTTTTGGAGGATAACTCTTTCATCATTGCCGGCGTAGCTCTCGGAATAGCTGCTATTGAGGTAGATTATTACACCATTTTATTTATTTATTTATTTTTTTGTTTTAACATTTTTTTCTTTATATACTTAGAAGAAAGCTAAAAACCGCTTTTTTTTCTACAAAATCTGATCAATTATTAATGAGTTTTCTTCTCCCACAGATTGCAGCCATGGTGGTTTCTATGGTTCTCTACTGCAATGCTGGCAGAAAGTCACGATGATTCACGTTTCGAACGATGTTAAGATCCTTGTCATTGGTTATAATATAAAACAGCTTCTCTGTTAAAAGTTTATAATGTGTTTAGTTTAAGCTGGCAAATTCACACATGAACAGATAATGCTCTTCATGTGTTGATTCGCAGAGTCCTAAAATTTATAATGGTTAATACTGCATTATAAATTTAAACCTGTTTGTTTACATCTGAATAGTGATTTATTTATAGCTTTAGAATGTGTTTACCTCAGCTGATGCCATTTTTGCTGATGTATTAAACAGTGGGATGTAATGAAGCACATTGAGGTGGCATCTGTTGAGTTTGTTTTTCTTTTTATGTATTACTTCTATTTAGGGCGGTAATAAAATATGTTTATTTTGTATATTATATATATTTTATGTTTGGTTGGTATTTGCCTGTTCCTAGAAACATATTTTAGTTTTTTTGCTTTGTAATGTGTTTGTACAGCAGTGGTGCATTAAAAATTAAAGACAGAACATGACTGGATGTCAAGCTTTGTTTTCTTAGCTGAACATACCTGACTTTGCACAACACCAGCAATTAAGTTATTATTTACAAAGTGAAAAGGATAAAGCCTTGTTATACTTTTACCCAAAATTGAATTTCCTACATTATTAGCAGGATTGTTATTTTCAGTTTAAGATTTTTGAGAAGCACTGAGACCATTGTTGCTGAGTTGTGATTATAAAAATGAAAAACTGTGGAAGTTAAAGAAAAAAAATTGCATGTACTCACTACTCATTTATATGAACA
>NW_015151017.1:312069-321054 GCF_000732505.1 Cyprinodon variegatus | reverse complement strand
TATATATATATATACGTCTCCTGGAACCCCGGCGGGCCTCTGCAGATGGACACTGAGCCTGGCCCTGCTGGAGGTTCTTGCTGTTGAAAGAAGTTTTCCTCTCCACTGTCGCTAAACAAATGCTCAGAGTGAGGGATTGCATTCAAGTCAATCAGTCGATGCAATCAGCTGGTTTTCCTTAGATAGAGATATTTTGAAGAATATGATTGTGTTACCTATTCTAATAAATTGATCTATCTATTTGCAGCTTATCTCTGTGTGAGTCTCTCCAGGTTGAATTGCCTTTCAACAAGAAGAAGAACACATAAACAGAAACTACTAAACGATATGCTGCTTGTGCAAAGATATAAAGTTCAATCAATGGGTTTGTTTTCATCTCCTTCCTCAGTTAAACACAGTTGTTAAACCTGGTTTATCACAGATGAAACATCTGAAATTTCATGTATGTCACACTCTAACACTCAGTAAGAAATCACTCAAAAAGAAATCACTCAAAAAGAAAGCAAGATGCACCTGATCATGGGAGGTTTATGGTCGAATGATGTGCTAATGGACCCGACAGGGTTCACATCCTTCTGTAATCAATGCCCTCACAAGGTTTTTGAAGATGTTGTTGTTTGTGAAGATGTTGAGGGAAATCTTTGCTTTTACCCTATTTGAGATGCTCATGTGTGACACATTTGACAAATCTTTTTAGAGGCCATTAGTTTCAACTGAACAAGCTGATATTTTTTCACCTTCAAGGTACAGGATGGCTTTCTGATCAATGATAGATTTCAGCCCGGTGTCTTGGCTTTTCCTCTTTTTCATCTCTCTCACTGTATGCGTTCCCTATTTCTCTCCTGTGCCCATCTGAGCTTGTCTTTTTAGGTTTATTTTTATCTATGGATCACTTGGGTTTCTAACAACACCTGGTGAAAGTTTCATGATTAGTAATACCTTAAAAAAAACTTTTATGTTCAGTTCAATTCAGTTTATTCATTTAGCTCCAACACATGTCGTCTCAAGGCACTTCACATAAACATTTAAACCAGATCATGCTGTCAGATTGGTTCAAAGTTTGCTATCTAAAGAAGTCCAGATTATTTACTCATCCACTCAACAGCAATCCCTCACAATAAGCATGCTTCCAGCAACAGTGGAGAGGAAAAACTCCCTTTTAACAGACAGAAACCTCCAGCAGAACCAGGCTCAATGTGAGCGGCCATCTGCCGAGGCCGACTGGGGTTTGAGGAGACAGAAGCAGAGATACAGAAAGACAATAACATACAAAAGGTGCTATACCCTCTACAGTGTGACAGACTAGACCCAATTTCTGTTTTATTGTTCTTATTATTATTTATTGTTTTTTGTGTTTATTTATCTTTTGTTTGCCTGCCTCTTTCTGTTCCCCTGTATGATGCTAAATGCTTGATAACCCACATTTAAGGCAATAAAGTTCCAAAACAAAAAGAAAAGGCAACTGTCAACCAGCTCCAGAGTCACACCGTCGTTAGTCAAAGTCAGAGAAACAGAGCTACAATGCAAAAAAACAGGACAGAAAGCTCTAATATCTATATAAAAAAAGGTGTTGATGGCAGCAGCACAGCTGATCTATATCTCTGGGCTATATCACAGCAAAACAGGAAGAGACCAGATGAAGCTACTATGGTGAAAAAAGCAGAGAATATAAGAGTGCAGAGGCTGAACTAATGTAGATTGAGAGAATACAGATAGAACGAATTAGATTGGTGAAAAATCCCTATATCCTCCAGCAGTCTAAGCCTATAGCTGCATTCTGTAACTATAGAAATAGCACTGGATAACCGATCCACTCTTACAACTACAAGCTTTATTTAAAAAAAAAAAAAAAAGTTTTAACCCTTGCCTTAGGAATGTTTTAAAGAGCTTAGCAAGTCTTCCAGACCTACGAGAAAGTAAAGTTTCTAAAATGAAAGTTGTCTTCCCAACAGTTTTTTTTTTCGTAAAAGTATAAGCATAAGCATAATCATTGCTCTAGAAAAGAACATCTAATTTTATACCCAAAATCAAGATTACATTTAATACTACTAATTAGTGTTTGTAACCGTCTGCACAGAACTGTAAATACTGGAAAAGAATATAGAGCTAAAATCCTGTCACTGCTCTAAAAACAGTCATGGTGCTGCAATATTAGACGACTTATTTTTGCAAAAGTACAAAAACTTTAGCCGGATGTTATGTTATGTTGCGACACACCTACAATGCCAACGATAACTTTCAGGTTACAGTAAGGGTGAGTAAAAATGAAGGACCTGTCATTTAGATTAGATCAGTTACTCTTCTTATCTTGACTCTAGGCTACTAAACAGAACTATTAGGACACCATTGAGTTCTTGCCTGGTGGGTGAGGGGCCAGTCATTGGGTGAGAGGCAGGATGCTTCATCCTGAAATCCAATCCTGTAGATAACAACAAAATATATATATATATATTTTATAGAATTATACATGAAAAAGATGTGACTGGTTATTATCATTAAGAAATAATATGAGCTTTGCTTATAAACTTTTTCATATACAAAAAACAGATCCATACAAATGAGATGAACATGTATGCATGTATGTAAAAAAACAAAAAATCTGTATTTTTTTCCTTTAAGTAATCACCAAATAGAAAAATCACCAAATAGAAAAAAAATTAAGGTATGATGTAATTTGAATTTTAACAGTCAACGATAACGTACTGTACACCACCAGGAATTATGCAATGAAAGCACTAATATTGACATACCTCGGCTATTGCCCAGCAGTTTGGTTAAATGCCACAGGGGAATATATGAATAAATTACAACTTATACAGAATAGAGCTGCTCGTGTAGCAGTCAGGTGCAGCTAGAGGAGAAATATAATATTAATGCACAACGTTTGTTGGTTTGAAGATAGATTGTTTTATTCGTTGTTAATTTTCATAAGAAATATTTCAAATTCAAATTTCCTTCTGTTTTGTTCAAGCATCTTTCTTTCAGTGTAGAAAATCACCAGTACAGTACTAGACATGCAACTAAAGGTAATTTCACTTTATCCATAGTGAGAACAAATGCCATAAAAAATACTGTTGTGTTTAGAGATATGAAAGAATGGAATAATCTACCAAAACATATTCTGCTTGCTAATTAGGTCAATAAATTTAAATTATAAGTAAAACAGCATCTAACAAAATAATATAACTGAATGTTATATTATTTATATTTCTGTGTGAATATGTATGTTTAGGTATGTTTACAGGTGTAAGTGTAGAATAAGTTTTTATATTTGTGTATATTTTATGCCCGCATGAGGGTACATACGTATGTATGTTGATAAGTGTATGTATTGTATATGTATTTGTATATGTGTTTGTGTATTTTCTTTTCCTTTCATTTATTTGTTGTATTCTTTGTTTTGTTTTTAATGTATATATTTTTCAGGACCCCAGGAAGAATAGCTGCAACATAGCTGTAGCTAATGGGGATCCTTCCAATAAAAACTCCAAACTCAAACCAGGAACCAGTCATACCGGAAATAAGTTCTTTCCAAAGGTTCCCAGGTCAACAATGCATGAGTAATAATTGGCTTTGGGGGTATGTACAACTTATAATGACTGTTTTATGTAATAAAAACTTTTTGTTGCATATATGCAACATTAGGTGTCAAGGGGTTAAATTTAACAGGATCTTTGCAGGGCTGACGTTGTTCATGATATTTTTCGATTTGGCAGACTTAACTTGTCTGTAATTATTTTTTAAAATAAGATTGAATTAATTTTGACATTTAAAAAGTACCTATACCATATTTGTTTTTTTACTTTTTCTGCCCAATATCATTATACTTCCACCTCTATACCTAAGCCTTGGTTTCCCTGGGTAACACTAATTTACTAATTTTATGGTCTGCTTGTTCAATCTGAGCTTTAGCTGATTCTAAATACTTACATACAACTGTGGGAGACAAAACAATTGAAAAATGTAAAAAAAAAAAAAAAAAAACAGAGCGGACACCAGAACAGCATGTTGCGTTTCTGCATCATTTTCTGGTCCTGTTTTAATTAACCCTCTGAGCCCTGTGTGTTGACATAGCTGCACATGTGGCAGCTGATTAGTGCTCTCAGCACAGCTCATGAGCCTGGGCCTCAGCATTGGGAGATATAAATGAACATCTGTTTAATTGCAAGAGGAACGGATAGGTGCATTTGATCAATATGGTCTCGCCACATGGTCAGAAGGCCTTTTTAATTCACTTTATGCCATGTGAGGTTAATTACTTTAGATACATTACCATTTACATTAGACACGGCTGATTACCCGGTACAGCATATGCTGGCATGTGTGTGTGTTTAACTGGAGTCTGGTTATTTACGTTTAATCCCTCCTGACTGTGAAAGGTGGCGTTGTCACATGTTGTGTTCTAGATATCTGGGTCGTTCCAATGGCATAGTCTTTTAAGAACACGCTATCTGTTTTATTAGTTGTAAATCATAGATAAAGTCTGTGATGTGATTTTGCTCAATCAAATCTGCTTCTGGCACATATTTTCCAAACTAACCCAGGCATTGGCTGCATGAAGTGAAGTGGAGATAAGATAAGAGATACTCTAAACACACAGTTGGTCAGGGAAGTTATCCATTAACTGTATCTCATCACTAGTATGAGATCATCCTGTTGTGACAGTCATGTATTTTCCTGTAAACTTTGATCAAACAGTGTCCATAGTGTGTCAATCATATCCAGCACAAATGAATGAGATCATTTACATATTATTTATAATTATTCTGGTAAAAGTGATCTAACTGTTGGCTCACTGAGTATAACTTTATTGTTTCTCCAAAAGCCAAAGTCGTAAGTGTCACTTCCTTCCCAGGGTCAGGCTTATTAGTCCCTGAGCTGCTCTGTGTTCCCAGTTAACACCATGGTTCTTTTTATATGGCTTTATTGGCTGTTCAAGCTTTCAGGAAGTTGTGCAGAATCAACTCAGTAAATCTAAAAGAAAACAAGGCATGGTAACACCTTGTCACCTTGTTACCAAGCTTTCCTCCCTGCCTCTGGGCTCAATATATACTTTGCAGAAAATATGAATCCTGACATCTTTCTTTTAAAACCTACAGTACCCATTATTATCCTTTATTAATTTAATGGTCTTGTTTTGATAATTTCTCATTCCTAGTATTTTTTAGGGAAAAAAAACGTTTTTAATCTTCCGTAATAGAAAAAAAAATTGCTGAGACAGACTGTTTAGTTCACACAGAGCCACTTATGACTGGAAAGGGGAGAGAAATGTGTGCAAACAGTGCCCTCTTGTGGGTAAACTGGTTAAATCATGTGTAGAAGAGAATCAATCAAAGTCGATATAAAACAAGTGGACTCTCCCTTGGTAGAAAGTTAGGTTTTTATAAATCAGAGGCGTTCAAGTGCGGCCCCAGGGCCCCTGTTTGGCCTTTGAACTCATGCGGCTGTGACCAAATTTTCAAAATGGTACAAATCCAGGTCAGCAGCCCAGTTAATTGTCTTTGTTAGGCCCAAACAAATTAGACTGAAATCTCCACTGATGATAAAAAATGGAAGATGTAAATTGATTGAGTAAATTATTATTGCCTATACAGAAACCAGGCTGCTACATTTAATTAAAATGTTTTTTACTTTCACATTTCTTTCCCCAAAAATAGAGATTCCTTTTTTGTCTCTGATTTTATGTTTTGACAGCTGTAAATAGATACGATATTTCTGTTTACTTCCATTATTGTGGAAAAAACACATTGTCTTGCTTCTTTTTCACACCTCTTATAACTTTTGCAAAATTCACCCTTTAAACTGTAGATGAACACAAAGTGGAAGATACTTTATAAGTTAAAAATAATGTTTTGCTGCAATTGGACCTGCAAGTCTTTCAGAGTAGAAATCTGCCCACTTTGCAAGAGGGACTGAGTTTTTTCCCCTTTTGGGATTTTGTCACAGTATATAGTTAAAATCAAAGCTATGGGAGCTTATGTTTTATTGTTGCAAATTAGTGTAAAACTCTTGTCTCTACAAAAGTTGTTTACTTTCCAGGATGCCTCATGTGTCTTATAGTCTACTATATGTGCAGAGAAAAAGAAGATGAAAATAGGACAGAAAAAACAATTTCTTATAAAAAAACAGAAAATTCTTATTTCATAAAAAAAAATGAAATAAACTTTAGTAAGGGAAGTCCACAGCCTCTACTTTTGGTCCCTACTCAGCTACTTGCAGCTAATGCTAAATAGATTTTTATCTAAACTTATGTGCTCCTCCTAGTCATTTGTTAGCTTTACCAGCTGACCAGATTTATTGGACAATGTTAAGTTTTAGTTCACCAAAGAATAATACTAAGGTAACATCAATGCAACCTGCAACATCATTGGTTAGCTTGCTAATTAGCTGCTACAGTCAAATGTCTTTATAGTTTTGCAGTATACTACATCAGTACCTGGTTTTGTCTCAGTATCGGGTTAGGTGGCAGTGAATTAAGCGCTACCAAAAGCATAAATTCATGAATACTGAATTTAAGTACTATCTCTGACTAAGCTCTTCTAACAGATGATCCCATTGTAGCTCTGGCTGGTTGTTCAGGGTTGCTTTCCTGCTGGAGGATGAACTCTAACCCAGTCTCATTTTATCACATCCATCCAACTCCACTCTAAATGGCTCTTGGTTGCTGCAAAAGAAAATCAGCCCCACAGCATCATACTGCCACTACAAAATTTGGCTGTGTGGAAGCTCTAAGGTTCAATGTTTTCTACTGATTTTTCTGCACATAGTAATTCCTATACTCTAAAAGAATGTTTTAGTCTCTTCTGAGGTGAGAAATTTCCTTCACATCCACATAGCTTGTGGCAAGCTGAAAAAAAGACTTCCTATGGCTTTCCTTAAACAATGCGTTCCCTCTTACCTCTGTTCAATAAGGGCCAAATGTTTTGCACTCCAGTTATTAGAACCAATGATCCATCTAGATCTTTGTCCAGGATTACTGAGGGCCTCTTGGCTGTTTCTCAGATACTGCAGGTATGCAGTTGTAAAATACTGAGCTGCTGTTTTTCTTCCATCTGTTTCTGCTGTTTTTCCTTGCTCTTCACGATGCTCACCTATTTTCTGTAGCAAAAATACCCTTATATCTTTTAGACCTATTTCTTATATCTTATTAACTTATACAGTCTTAAATGGATTAGCTCCTCCTTATCTTAGAGACCTTTTAAAATTCCAGTCTGTGTCGAGAAGTCTACGCTCTAATAATCAACTATTACTGACAGTTCCTTGGACTCGACTTAAGAGGAAAGGAGATTGGGCCTTCTCTGTTGTTGCTCCAATTCTGTGGAAACATTTACCTCTTCAAATTAAATCCGCCCACAGCCTGGATCATTTTAAATCGCTTCTTAAAACTTATTTTTATTCTTCAGCTTTTAATTGAAGCAGTATTTCACATTCTGTTTTGTTAATTGATGTTGTTGTCTTTCCTATAAAGCACTTTGATGCAGTTTTTTACCTGTTTTTAAAGTGCTGTATAAGTAAATCTGACAATGACATTTATTCTGAGACATAAAAAACAAAGATGGTGTTTTGATTTAAATCAGTAGTAAAATGGGCTGGAAGCAGATTCATACCACATTCTTCTGGTTTTTAGTTGCAACAAAAAGTACAATGGAAAGTATTTTCCATAGTTTGTAAAGGTTTCTTATTCTAAAGGTCAGTTTTGATTAAAGGAAACAGGAAACAACAGAAGACAAAGGAAGAGAGCGGTGCCTCTCGCCTTCATCTCTGTACATGAGAACGTCAAACACTCCTTTTATTATAAAACTGTCAGCTGATCAGCCGGCGTGTGATCACGTCATGGATGACGGAGCGCAGTGAGGTCTAATGATGGGATGTCACTGAAGAGGCTCAGACGCTGCTGCTGGTGGGAGAAAATGAACAGGACACGGCTTGTTTGCAAAAGGAACATAAACTCATTATGGTTTTACAATGAAAGGTAACAGGAACACTTGCCAAGCCGGATTAATTGTTTAACAGCACCAATCCCATACAACTAGCTTTAGCCTCCAAGTATTCACAGCGTAAACTGGGCTTCTTTTGAACTAATTTGCAATCAGTGATTGATTTTAGTTAATTCAAAGAAATAAAAAAAAACAATGTTTAATGTATTATATTTATTATCTTGAAAAGGCTTTGCAGTGGTTCTTAAAAGTATTCACACTCTATTATTCAAACTATTCACAAAAATTATCAAATTAACTAAGTGTTCAGGGTACACAGAGGAAATAAATTACAGCGAATGTATTTAACTTAAAATATATATAAACATATCAGCAATAGTTTCCTAAAATTCTCTTATTTTAACAGTTTAACTCAAATTCTGGCTTGCACCTTCAAAAGGCTTAAAGGGATAGTGAGTATTTTACAGTAACCATCTTTTATAAATGGTAAAGAGACCCTTTATTAATAATTAGCAGATTAATTTATAAACTGCATCTAAACCATTTATAAAAAGTAAATAGATCATTTGTTAAGGTATGAAGTCCACTAATGTTAAGGTTAGGGCTAAACTAACATGGCAGGGCGATATTATCAATTTACCTTGTAGAGATGGTTTAAATGCAGTTTATAAATGAATATCAAACATTACTAAACTGTAAATCAATGATAAATTGTCTCTATACAATTTATAAATGATTGCTATTGTAAAGTGTTACCAAGAGATCTTATAGGTCAAAAATATTCTGGCATTTCCACAGTATTTCATACATATTCCTTAAAGGAAAATTCCGGTTTTTAACACTTTTAGCCCATTTTCTGTAGTGTCCAGGATGAAATCGAATGAGCGACACCAAAATTTTGACAATTGGTCCTGTCTCTGCTATTTGGCTCATGCAGAATCCCCCCCATGGCTGCTTCAGAATGGCTTCCATAGTGCATGTCCGATAATGTCCTTAAAACAACCTTAAACGTTCTTTTTTTAAAATATGCTACTCACCGGGTCGTCAG
>NW_015151017.1:291426-311693 GCF_000732505.1 Cyprinodon variegatus | reverse complement strand
ACATATTTTGTCAAAAGGCCAAATAAGGACTTAAAACCCAAAAAAAGTTATTTTCTGTTCTGTTTTATTCTTGGATCGGGCTTTAAAGGGATAAAGATAATTATCATGAAGTGAAAAAATATGGGAACTATGGAAGGAACAGAAGTTGTGTTTCTCCAAAAAGGGTAAATAGACAAAACAAACTTTGTTTTAGTTGAAGTAGAGAAAATTAGAAACAACTCAGAGTGCTGCTAAGTTGATAATGAACCTAAGACCATATTCAGACTATAAACATTAAGGTAAGTTCAAGTTGACATCCAGATCTACAATAGAAAGGATTCACCAGAAGAAAAAAAATCAAGTTCTGAACTGGCTAATCCATGCAGAACTGATAGTGACTGAATGTGTAGAGTCATCTGAAGAATACAGAAAATTTATTTAAGATTTTAACATAAATTCTAAGACTATGCATCAAGTTAGAAGTGAAACATTTTGTTCACAGTTGTGTTATTTTACATCACCAAACCCAAGATTTTAATAGGGTCATGCACATTAGTATTAGCTTTACTGGACGTTTTCAGCAACAAGGAGAAATTTTCAGCCTCACCTGCGACTCACAGTATTTCAGTGAGTTGGTTTGATTCTGTACATATTTACATTTACTGAAATGCTGATGTTCTGATCCAGTGGTTTAAATTTGTTTGGATAACTTAAAATAAAAAACTAGAATCTATAGAATCAGTCCATGTCTCTTCATTTTGAATTTCACTCACCTGAATCCCTGTTCAGACATTTTTTATGATGCTCTTTTTAACACTTACCTTGAAACAGCAGCCCTCTCTGTGTGGTAACCACAGCCCAGAGGTGGAAGCTTGGTGCGACGTCTGTTCCGGCGTGGGAATTGCGACACCTTTCCTGCATTGAAAAGCAGGTGAGAAGCTGCAGGCGCCTACATAAGGAGGCTTCCTGCACCCCAGCGGCACAGCACTGACAGCAAGGCTGCCGTTTGGAGCCTTGGACCATCATCAACCCAACGACCGATTTCCTATATTGAGATTTGGTTTTGTTTGTTAAAGTTTTATTTAATTCAAAAGTTTTAAGTGATATTTTTCTATTTTAATCGCCTCATTAACTCTTTAAACAATGTATGTTTGCCAGACCATAGCTTTCCTCAGCAGCCTGGTCATTATGTCCACCTGGACAGCTTCAGCTCTTATGTTTCCCTACAATATTCGTTTGAGGGAGTCCAAAGATGAATTTGAATCTTCAGGTGCTGAGGTTGACCAAGCTATCCAGGGAGTAGTGAAGGTTGTCCAGCTGGACCCTCGTAACCTAGTGAATTCGGGGTTCTTCAGGAGAGGCTTTGCTCACAGAGGAACTCCTTCCCATGCTTCCAGATCGCCCTTCCCTGCCTTTCTGTCTCGGGGGCGTCCTGGTCCTGCCAAAGCCCCCAAGGAAGCTGTAAGTCCACTACACCAACTGCGTCCTAAAAGGCCTTTGGAGACAGATCTGAAGAAGAAACAAGGACTGCAGATGTGGCAGAGGGTCATGAATAAAGGAGGAAAGGTGTCGCTACCTGTTAACCTGAAGGATCCGAAGCAGACCTGCACTGCGGTGCCTTTCACTCAGGTAAGAAGAACATTTTTTTAAAATAACACTTTCAGTGGTCTGCTCTTGTATTTTGTTTTCCATATAAGGTACTTAAAAAAATAGTTGTCTTCATTATATAGATTACTTTGGCTTGCAGCTGAAGAACACCCTGAATTCAGTTACAGTATTAGAAATTATAAAGTGAAATTTGGTCTGCAGACAAGTAATACACCCTATAAAAGCCACAGAAGCCACAAAAATGAACTAAATTTGTAGGCTGTCCACATGGGGCTGCATAGAGCAGAGCTAATTCTGTCTTATTCAGACTTTCTGCATCAAAAAACATTTTTTTCCATTACTAAAAAAAAGAGCATTAAAAAAAGTAGTTTCCCCATAAGATAATCCTAATATTAAAACAAAACTGCTGATAGATGATGAAACCAGATTAGATTCAGTTTTATTGATGCAGTGATTGTCTAAAGCAGGAGAGGGTTAGAAATTCTTATACCACAAGCACAATCATACTCAGTTTTGCTCCCGCTCTATTTTTAAATACGCAGTAGAGGTATTTAAAGGTAGTAGAGGACATGTACCGGTATATAAAAAACGTGCCCTATAGTCCGGTGCGCCTTATGTGTGTGTTAAATACAGAAATGGCACACATAACTGAGACTGTGCCTTTTAGTACGGTGCGCCTTATGGTCGTGAAAATACGGTAGTTTTTATTTAACTACCATGTGTTGTGTGACAATTGTTAATCTTTCATCATACATCTTTTTACGCTCCTAAAGAAGGAGCGGAAGGGTTTACTGGATAAATAAATCAGAATAATATTTCTTCTGTTTGTTCTTGCTCTTTTAGACCTGTGCTTCCAAAAAAGTAATGCTGATCTATCTTTTGGATTTTTTTTTACTTTTTGAGACTAATGAACATCTTAAAACCTCCACAAACCTTTAAACCACACATTTCTGACGCTGTTTTATTCAGATCAAATACTATAAGCAAATAAATCTGTGTTATTAATCATAATAATTACTAGTAAAATCAAACATAGTGTATTGAGACATTTCAAATTAAACAAGTGCCGCTGCAACCCTTTTGTTTCCCCTAAAGCGCAGTTTTTGTTTGATTAATTGATTGATTGACCTTGAGGACTACATGATTATTTCCCTTAGTCAACCACCCGCTCCAAAAAACAACAACAAATAAATAAACCAAAAAACTTCAACACAGGAGCAACCTTCCTTCTTCTAAACAAAGGGCTAAGAGGTAAAAGTTAGTAAGAAGAGGTCAAATATTATTCACCCTATATCTATAGCAAATGTACTTAATTAAAAATATGGTAGAATTAAGTTAACCAACACGACTGAAATCAAAATGACCACAGACAGATTGCTGTTTTTTAAGGAAAGGGCTGTTAGCATTACAAAATTTAAATGTGTGGCAAAAGTCAAAAACTTAGGTGCAAAATTATAGATGAAAAGTTAAGTGGAGGAAAAAAATGTGGTGGATTTTCTTTTTCAGAAACAACAGGAAAAGCTGCCGCTTGAAGAGGATTAAGTAACTCAATCTGGGTCTCTATAAATCATTGGAAATAAAGAAATAAAACTATGGAAATAAATGGATCTATCTGATGTGGCAGAGCCTGTGAATTAAAACAATCCAAACATAAGTTTTAATGTTTGAATATAAATAACCTTGATATTGATATGAGCCTGGATCCAAAGGCTTTCATTTTAAATCTTTATGCAGAAACAAATACTTTGAGATGAAGAGTCACCTTTTCAGCAGTGTGTGTTTTATTAATAAAGCCTGTGCTGTGTTTATCTCTGTCCTCTGCCCAGCATGTGACGGCAGATGGTTGCCAAACAGTGACAGTTCACAACAAGCTGTGCTTCGGCCAGTGCAGCTCCCTCTTTGTCCCATCCGAGGGGGAGTTTGCTGATCTGAGCCCCGGTACGGGGGCCTTCCGCCGACGGGCCCCCTGCTCCCGCTGTGCCCCTTTCAAAGCTCAGACTGTCACTGTGCCTCTGCGCTGCGGAGCCAAAGTCCGGGAGAAGAGAGTGCTGCTGGTGGAGGAGTGCAAATGTGAAACGGGCCGGGAAGAGAGAAGCACTGAAGCTGCTGCTAACACTCACCTGTAACTGGGTCCCAGAGAGTCAAACAGACAATATACTGATCCCTGGTTTTACTGATAATGACACCAGATAACTGTTGTTCATGTGGGGTTTGTATTTCATCAACTGTGAATCAAAACCTGTGATATTTAGGTTCACATTTTATGTGAAGCTACGTGTTTTCTTTAGAAAAGTCTGAATGTCTTATTCAGAGTGAAAGGTCTTGGTGTTGACAAATGGCCTACTTTGGTCATGCAGTTTTTGTTTTAAAATGAATAAGATGTTTAAATGAGGTATGAACAGTGTTATAAGCTTTTGTAATAACAAGATGGCTGTATACTTATATATGTTTTATGTTTAACAGAAAAGGAACAATATTCTAAGTTATGCATATTTTTTTCAATTGGTTTTGTAAAGAACAAAATATGCAATCAACTTCAAAAGTAATCAAATAATCTTATTAAAGATCTAGGCAGAGAACAGCATTCAGCTTTTTCCCATGATCTGCCCAAGCTTCTCAGCAATGATTGATAGATTGTCCCTATATATATTTTTTCAACAGAAATCCCTTTGCGACGTTATAGTATAGCCAAAGGTGTCCTCCAGGGATCAGTGCTTGAGAAGCTTTTATTCCCTTTATGTCTCAAATTATCTTAACCAACTTCTACCATAGAAAGATTAACCTTCTTTAAGATGATAATTAAAAATCAAAAATATTATCATAAATTGTTATTAATTCTGTTTTGTCTTTATGCAGTTTATCTCAATGCTAGATATTTGCTATTTCAATGTCTTTGAATCATCCATCTGCCCCAACTCTCATCAACTCACTCAACATGTGAAGGTGTCAATTGTCTCTGAATACAAATACCAAGAAACCTTGATAAATATTTTACTTAAAGTCTCAAACACAAGTTGGTAAAACTAACTGAAGTTAAGATTAAACTAAAATGAAGCTAAGATTTCTAATCTGTGACTGATTTATTTTCCACCAGACCCCAGAGATTTTTAATAGGGAATATTGAATATTAGAAATTCCATTAAGATGTTCAAACTTTAAGGTGGAGGATGTTCTTTTCATCAAAATAAGTGGTCCTCCTAATTGTCAATCATTCTGGTGATATGTTTACGTAAGGCCGTCCTACGTGCTCGTCCCCATTTTCACTTACCCATAGTGAGTCTGACATAGTGGAAAAATTGCTCAGCTTCTTTTGGAAAGTAAGCTTGTATGTGCGATGCAAACAGCAACTTTAAAACAGAGCATGCATGAGGAGAAATGGGCTTGTATACGCTCTCGCACGCGTTTAATAGAGGAGTGGGAGTGGGTACAGGGTTGAGCATGTGCCTTTTTTCTTATAAATTTGTGAAAATCCTCCACTATACCTTTAAGGCTCTAGACTGTTGGCTACGAAACACAGACTACAAAACTCAAAATCCTCATATGCTGCATAATTGTTTTTGTTTAATCTGCTATGTTGATACCTTGAACTACTGGCATACCTTCATTTTAAAATTGTCCAGTTTTTGGTCTGTCATTTTGTTTGGCTGGATTGATGCACAACTAATTAGACACAGTTTTTTTTAGAAGGACCTTGTGTGTTTTACAGTTGGTAAAATGTGTGTTGAATTGTATCAATGCTTTGACCTGTTGCCATTTTGGCCAGGACACCATGGTAAAATAGATTCTAAATAAACTAGTGACAGAAAAAAAACGGCATACTAATTATTGCATTTATTCTGTACTGGATACATTAGCTTGAGTAAAAATTTACAATATGTTGAAGTACTTTTTGTGCAAAAGTTATACAATTTTGCTATTCTTCTCTTTATGAAGTAACAATAATAAGTTGATAATAGGTAGTTAATTAGTCAGTCACATTAGCTTGAAAACTAACAGTAAATCAGTGCTACAGTACCTTTCACAGAGTGATGGGCGACCATACAGAGTCAACATAATGACAACTAGAAATGTTTCCCTGCTGCTGAAAAGTCAAGAAGACCTGAACTGAAGTAGCTTTCTTCGTCTGACCCAGTGTGCTGCTGGGAAGGAACAGCACTGGGTTGTTCTGTGAGGCGTCCAACTTCCAACATTTTCTCTGGCATCACTTAAAGAATCTTTAAACGGTGGGAACTGTTCAAGGGAAAAATGTTAGTGAAACGTTTTTTTTTTCTTAGTTTACGTTTAAGCCAGAAATGATTTATACTCATAGCAGATTTTTGTTTGATGTAAGCTTTAATTTTTCTGACTGGAAATAAATTTGAGTTTTTTAGAGGAGCCCAGCCAGAGCCCTTGCTTTAATCTGACATAGAATCTGTAGCAGGACCTAAAGATTAGGTTGATGGCACAGAGGTCTTCCAACTTTGACTTGGAGCTTGTCACCAAACTATCAAACCCCACTTGAAAAAGGCAGACAGCTACCTGGCTGTTACTTGAAGGGTTTGATTGCTAATTCCGATTTTCTATATTAATAGTAATAAAAAAATGTTTTGAATAGATTAAAATCTGAGAAAAATTGGTGCAGCGGTGGCAACCCATGTGCAGAAGCTTCAGTTCTGGACAGGTTTAAGTCTTGACCTGGTGACCTTTTCCGCATGTCTTCCACCTTTCTTTAATCCCATTTCCTGTTTGCAGAATTATGGAAAATCCCCAAAATAAATACCACTAGATCCTATAGTAATTAACTTAAAAAAATTTTAAAAAAAAACTGAGACACATTTAATCTCTTGAAAACAACCTACTTAGTTTAATGAAAATAATTATGAACCAGACATTTTGGGCTTAACTGGACCTTGATGCCGCTAACCATTCTGAACCCATTTCCCACTGCACTTTAAAAGTGTGTTTAGATTAATATAATGTGAAATAATGTGAGATGTGTAATGATGTCATTACAATGTCCTCTTCAACCACTTACCTCTTGCTTAGTCGTGCTAATTGGTTTCCACCCATTGCTGCTGTTAGGTTTACAAGTGCAATTTATTTTGCATGCCAGTGAAAACACAAAAAGCATTTGTTGTTTTTGAACCTCCCTCCCCCAGCTTCACTCTCATATTAAAGCATTCAAGTGTCAGCCTGTATATTTTATTGAAAAGCCATGTTCCACCAACTTTTTGCACACAGCACTCACATCTGAAAGCACCAGACTGGAGCAAAGAAGATGTTGATCACGGGTACTTAGCAGTAAGTAAACATAATTGTTTCAGCATGGACTCCTGAATTATGTATAGGCGCCACCTATTCTCATGCCCGATGTCTTTCAGAGTGGTTGTGGGAATTTGAACATCCTTCACCACAGATGCACTCGAGCAGGCACGCATGTGTGATTATATGTGTGTATAAGCGCTTTTTTTTTCCAGTTAAGGCCCATAAAACCTATTATTCATTTATATCCTGGCACCTGGGTCTGGTAACGTGAACTCATCCCACACATCCCAACATACATTCCCAGAGGAACATAAAGAATGAGCCTCTTTAGGTTGCCTTGGCACACTGTCAGAATAGCGGCTTTGGATGGCCATTTGCATTCACGTGGGTTTTCTGAGAAAGCGAAAGCATTCAGTGCGCTACAGGGGGTTCACATTGACTCCTGTAGATTCCATTAGCATGTGATTACCATCTCGGGTTGATGGCTATATTTTCCAAGATTGATGGGGCAAATATTTGCCCAGGTCTTAACGGTGAAGAATTAGAGGCCTCTTTTAATCAGGCACTTGTATGTCTTCTAAATATGCAGAAGGATGAGAGGTTGCAGGGATTTCTTCCCCCTCAGGTCTCATTTCTCACAGTGGCAGTGCTGTGAATAATATCCCAGTAATGGAGAACTGAATTAGCAATCACTCTCTAGCCTATTTGTCTGCAATGATGATGCAAAGAAGACAATGGCGAGTTCACCTCTAATGTGAGCTTTATTTGTGTGCCTGTTGGGGGAGGGGGGTGGGGGTCAATGCAGAGAAAGGAGAAGGAAGTTGCACAAGAAGAAATGATGGTCCCTGATTGAACAAACAAGGTGCAGAACAGAGTGCACCACTTAGCTAAGACAGATGTTAGCCCCCTTCACATTGTGGGATCCGGCAGAGCCCTCCTGTGTCATTAAGGATGGCCTGGTTCCCATGGCGAGGGGAGAGGAAGGAGCAAAAGAAGGAAGGCTCGCTGCCAAGTTCAGCGCCTCGGGGATCAGATCAGCGTCACAGGGTGCTAAGTGGCCTAGTTAGCGCTTTAAGACGCACAAAGAGCTGCCTGCTCTTTCACTGTGTGTGTGTAAGCCTTTTAACCGTCAGACGTGGAGATGGCGGAGAGATGCATGGGATGGAACCACTTGGATAAGATCACTTGCATCAAGGTGTATATTTTTGATGTACTATGGGGACATTTTTTATGTAACTATGGGTTCATGCTAAAAAGAGAACAGTCATCACGCTGGACAACTGGATTCTTAAAACGGCTTTTCCTGCCTGTCCATCCTTGTTTAAATCTTTAAATCTAAGATTGGGTCCTCTAAACAGCTCTAAGCTACCTAAGCAGCTGGGCAGTGTTTGAGGACTGAGACTCTCTATCTCCTCCTCGGCCACCAAGAGCTCAGATAGAGTTATGATGCCGTGGATGGGTGCGGACAGCAGATATGGCCCCAGCCTGCAGGGCAAAGCAGGGTTACGCCAGGATGAATACTTGCAAACATCACGGAAAACCTGTCAAATCACAAGCAAGATACCGTGTTCTCACCTGAATCCCACCAGGACAGGTCTTCTGCAGTAGGTGTCAGGCTCTTGGTGAGAGGTTGTCTGTTTCATGGCTAACATCTACCTCCCCTCTGATTTGGTGGTACATACTCACTGTGCAGTGTTAGCCTGGACCAGCTGGTCAGAGTTGGCTCTGCTAGAGATTGTGCCCCGGGGCTTAGCCTGCCAGCCTACTGCCATTCTGCCTGGCTGCCAGCCCACCTGCCAGGCTGTCTGCTGGGTGTTGGAGAGAACAAAGATAGGTATAGCCCTATAAACATCAAAGTTTGTCACTGGGTGAAACCCTGCTACAGTTAGCATTACAACTCTGCCAGTACAACACCAAAGGCTTGGAGAAAAAAAAGAGAAATAATATACACTCTACATACTTTTCTTAGTTGTGTGATTCAAATGTTTGCTGAATTAGCACTGGCAACTAGAGCAAAGCAGAAAAGTAGATACACAGTAAGTACTGTAGATCTGCATGTGTACATAACCCCCTCAGGCTCCAGGCATTTGGACAGAGAGCTTATTACTCTAGTTACATTTTTTTTCAGTAGATGAATATGTCTCAGTTTTATTTATCTTTGAGATATACAAGAAAGTCAGACTAAAAGGAAGCAGTCTTTTAAATAAGCTTGCAAATGATGCAGAACATAAAGCTATCACAACAAGAATTGGTTAATTGACCAAGAAGCTATAAAAGGTTTTGTTGATGTTTAAAAGCTGTTTATAAATAAAATATATAAGTGGACGAATCTGTAGTTCCTAAAAGTATTTTTGAAAAAGTTTTTTTTTTTTGACAAAACCATGAATTTGCAAATAAAGGTTTGTCTTTGTGGCGAGGGAAGAGAAATAATCAAATCAGTCTTTAAACGAAAAATAAAAACCAAAGTGAAATCTAACATTTAGCCCAAATCCCTCTTTTTTGCGAAGGATTTTCTCTTTTCAAGTTACAGACCTCATGGAGATACTCGCTAAAGCTATGGAGGCTGGTAACAGATCTGCTAATAGGCCACACAGTGAGGTAGAAACCTTCCAAAAACACACAGAAGGAACAACAAAGTTTCTGAATACACTCAAAGACTTTAATTTATGGAGAAAGATCTTGTGGTTTGATGAAATAAAAATGACAGAGTTTTGCCATAAATTTGTATAATTGGTGGCTTTGGATGTGGGCGCTGCTGCAGGACGGTCTGTTGCTATTCATTAAGTAGCTTACATTGTTGGGAAAGAATATTGTGATGAGGTGGCACCTCTTGATATCACCTAGGAAGCTACAGTTCAAGGGAATCTCTTAAATGTGCTTAATCTATACATCCACTTGAATGTCCAGCAATCCATCTTCTACCCCTTGTCTGTTGGAGTCAGCAGGGACTGGTGCCTATTTCCAGCAGTCTAAGGTGGAATAGGCAGGGTATTTCCTGGGCAGGTCTTCAGTATGGCAACACAAAAACAACCACATCAACACATCTAAGGGCATTTTAAAATCACCAAAACCCTAGTGGTCATCTTTTAGACTGTAGGAGGAAGTACCTGGCATGTGTGGCTACCCTCCAGATGTATGGGCACATAATGAAAACTCCATGCACAAAGATCCTAGGCAGGAGATTGGAACCATGACCAAAAATCTCATGTTTCTAATTGTATTTCAATACAATGACTGTTCTTGATAGGGCATCACAGAGCCCTGAACTCAGTCTCAAGAAAACACTCTAAAGGCAAAATGCACTAAATGCAGATACGATCCATATACAATCTACATGAAACATCAGATGCCTGCCAGAGTGTCAGCAACAGTTGACCTCTCACCCTTTCTGGCCGACTCTAGCACAAACAGCAAGCTGACAACACCACACTACATAAGGAAGAAGAAACACAGCCATTTAACACTTTTTCAAGCCTCATCATGCTGTCCAAGAATGACAGTCATTTTTTATCAAGGAGTTTTCACATAATCTGCTGATAGTAGTGATATTTATGGTCTAAATCACAGAATGTTTCTTAATGTTTACATTAGCAAACCTTCATCAGTAGGAGTTAAAACCTTTCCTAGGTTCACTGTGCAGAAATTTTGTCTCAAAAGTTGGACTCAAAATGACACAATTTGACAGCGCAGACAGGAAAAGAATAAACTAAGTTCAGGATTTTAGTGAAATCCAATCTTAGAAAATCATCTAAAATTGCCTTTATATATTACTTAGCAAATAACTAGATTATAATGGATAAATCCTACCTAGTTGTCAAGGGTATAAAATGCAACATTAAAATACAGTATGTAAAAAATATGTACCCAAAGATTTTGGCCATCGCAATGTGCGATGTGCGTGCTAGGAAATATTATCACAAATGAAACATTCAGAACATGACAACCTTGCAACAAGGTAACGATGGAATGTTAAAATTTAGCTCCTTAAATCTCACTGTATATAAATCAACATAAAAGTTGTTATATCTGTATTACAACATATCTGTCCCACAATCTCAACAATTTCGATTCAGACTAAATTTGCAGCCCTAAAAGGAGGCATAGTTTGTAGCACACAAAGGACATTAGTATAATCCAAGCCTGAGGCCATTTTAACTGAAAGTCTCTAAGTTTAGGATTATTAATTTTATCTATACAAATGTGGAAACTTTTAATCACCCAATACCAAAATATCTTGGTGTGTCATGGCTATTGAAATTAGATACACCTCAATGATAAAAATTGAGTGAAGTTACTCAATCAAACTAAGTGTGAATTGTTGCTTTCACTTTTTTGGGTAAATTCCATGGGTTGTTTTTTTAAAGTAAACCGGAGCTTAAACTGTTAGTGTGAGATAGGTGGGCTGAAGAAACTGAGCTAGATCAGCTTTATCCTGTGGAATGGGCAGAAACTTTGGCAAACTACAGTGAAAACTCTATCAACAATCCTCCCTAGAAGAAGTGAAGATTCTCTAAAACCTTCAGTTTCATTATTGTAGGATTTAGAAAACAGAAGTATGGGGGTAATCCTGAAAAACCTGAAATAGATAAAGGTTTTTAATGTTAAGAAATTAGGGAAAGTCCTCTTAGAATGTTTATGTAGTATATGCACTTGTCTAATTTTAGCTCTTATTATATAAATTTGAAATTTGTTCATCCGTCTGTCTGCCTATGTTGTTCATGTGATTGTTCTTTGTGCTTGCTAGCGAAAATATGGCAACATTAATGTGGCTGTGTAGCAAGCAACCAAAACCTCTGCTGGGGTGTGATGATAATAGCAATGTCACTATGGCAGGTGCGGTTCGGCGTGCCATGCAGGTGATGTCTCTCAAGCTCACTTAGCTAATGACTCCAATTAAAATAATTAAGAGCTGGCATGGTGAATCCTGCCCACTCTTCCTCTGCCAAGCCATCCATTCCCCATCCTCTTCACCGACAGAAAAACAGTGCCCAGCTCATGCCACTGCTGAGCATGCATTCATCCCTTCCTCTATATTTCCTCTCTTGCTTCCCCTTTATCTCTTTCTCATAGGCAGCTCACCCTCCCCGCTTTGCCACAACTGTCCTGTGCCGCTGCTCCTTCCGAGGCATCTAAAAGAAACATGAAGCCTGAAATCAGCTAAACGCTCCACTCGAGAAGCACTTAAGAGACTCTCGGCTCAACTTATTGTCACACAGACAGCTAGAGAAGGGAGAGAGTGAAGGGGCCGTCGGGCAGGAGGAAGAGTGAGGTTTGAGTGGGAGAGGGGATGCAAGCCAGGTCCTAACGAGGGTAGAGATAATTGTTTTGTTTTGTTAGGGGCCCTTCTTCAGTGTAGAGGGAGTTGAAATGACATGCCACACATGGTTTTTGGATGAAGTGGGCAAGGGGGGGGAGTTCGGATGCAGCCCTGATGGAAGAGGGGCAAAAATGTGGAGGAGGGGGGTTGCTGCATAGAGGAGGCAGTCACACACAGTCCATAAAAGAAGCAGTCACTCTGCAAAGCTGTATCTTCAAAGTGTTTTTTATACCAAAAAAATCCACAAGCTCCCGTGAAACCTTGATTATGACCATGCACATTGCTTTCTTGCGGTCACAGGACTTCCATAGGATTTCAATGTCAAAATGCACGCTCAACAAAATTCCAGCAGTGGGAAAGGCCTTTCCGAGCCAAGTTGGAGACACAACTTTGGCTACCAGGCCTGGTTAGATTTATCAAAATTTATGAAAAGGCAAACATATGAATCTCTGGTGTCTTGGTGTTCTTTCAGAACTTGGAATCTCAGACCGACAGACGATGTGCCTGGATTTGTTGCTGGCGTGGCAGCACAGACACTTTTCCAGGATCTCATCATAATTTTGGGGGAGAAAAGACTTTGATGTCGACCGTAAGTTTTGCACTCTTCATGGTCCTGCGGTGCATGAGTCATTTCCTGAGATGTTGAACTTTCATTCACATTTAATAATGGATGATAGACTGGTAACACAAAATATTATTAACACTTGAAAAATATTGTGTCAATCCTTCTTCTGCTGATGAAAACATTGCTTAGTCATTGTTGCAAGGACTCCCCTGGACCCCTAAAGGTGTGCTGTGCCATCTGGCAAGATGGTAGCAGTAGATTATTTAAGTCCAGTAAGAACATGTCATTGTTGTGTAGAAAGTTGCAAATTCAAATCTAGCTTCATCCACTGCCACATTTGTCCCTAGGCAAGGCAAGTAGGCTCAAGTACCACAAGTAGCCACAGATCTGAACATATGAACAAGAAAAGTAGGAGCTGAGTTAGACTTCATGTATAACATATACATTGTGTTGTTTCATAAAAATGCAAGTGCAATTAAAAAAAGGAGAATAAGACAATAAAACAGATTTTAAATTTTTGTTCACTGGTTGCTTGTGCTGTATTTGAAGCCCCTCAATTTATCCTTGGGGGTCACCTAATACTGTCATGTACTACAATGGTAACTCCTCCCCTACGGTACCCTCCTGCAACTCAAACTGGGTTGAGATCTAGGGCATTTTAAGGCCAAGTTAACACATCAAACCCATTTTTCTGCTCTTCCATCTGTTCCTGAACAGTTTTAATTTTATAGGAGGGTACAGTATCTAGAGAATTAGAGCACAAATAGCAATAGACTCTGCTTCCGTTAACAGGTGCAACAATTGTTAGATAGTTTGTATGTTCCAAAGTAGGTTCCACATGGATGAAGGCTTCCAAGTGGTGTATTCCCCAACGCACCAGTCTACCTCTTCTAACGTCCCTATTCCTAAAGTTCATCTTGATGTCGTATGTCCCCCACACCTGAAAACATGATTCATAAAGTCAGGCTACTTTCGTCAGTTACTTAATGGTCCAGTTCTAATGCTCACCAAACCCTAACTGATCAACAGATTTACAGATCCATATGTATAAACGTTGTGTATTCTCAATCTGTACGATAAGTATCACCATTAATGTCTTTCACGAATCATAAGGTTATGGGTTTAATTCTAACTTCCCTCTGTCACATGTGAATATGCCTTGCTCATAATATTCACAAGTCACCATATTTCACATATTCCAAGATAACTACTAATATATGGTTCTGTGTGAGTTAGTGAGTGCAATTGAATGGTCAGTGTTACTAAAAAGCCCTTTATAAATTCAGTCCATTTATGGACTTGTCCAATTCCAGGAATCTCCAGAGCTGCAGTTTCAGAGATGCCATGTGCAGTAATTGAGAAACAAGGTGTAACACCATACAAATGAGTACAAGTGTTCATAAATTCTGATCACTTAAAAACACCTTAGATAAAGTTGAGTACAGTCCTTCACAGTAAGAAGAAAAGCAAAAGCTTTACCCATTAGCGTCACATTTACAGATGAGAACTCTTTGGTAATCTGGCTACCAACAGCATTGAGCAAATTATCCTGATGGACCGTCTCTTTGAGCCAGACTAAGAAATCACCTCCAGGAGTCTGTCACTACTTCCATTATGATAAATGGCCTCATTACAGTCGGCACCATGCACTGGCTGATCTGGAATGTGCGTTCATTCTGCCCAAATGTGAAGATAGCTGCGGGATGCAGTCAGCCATCAGACCAGAGAGTCAAAGTACATGAGGCAAACATCACTTGTGTGCTTTTTACAATCCTGCAGCAAACTGTTTTGTTCTTAAGTCCTACTTGATGTTTCTGGGGCTGAGGATCACTCCCACTACAGTCAGACTATATCCAGAACATTATGCCAGAGTCGCTGCTATCTTTTCCCAGCCACTGCAACAGTGGGCATGGTGGGAAGAGCATCTTACCAATGTGTGAGAAAGTGGAAGAAGACGAATGATTGTGACAGGGACAGACATACAAATAGGAGGTGGGGGTACAAAGGGGAAAGCAGTGCACCAGTGTTCAGGAGAGATAGGCCAAGTGAGGAAGCAGGGAGGGAGAGTGTGCATGTTTGTGTGGAGGGGTACAGAAGAGGGGTGCAGGTGGCATGAAGCTGGCGCAGGCCTGGCCCACTGTCCCCTGGCAGTGCCAGGCTCCATCTGTCATCAGCAGGAACATCTGCAGCCCAAGGTGCCCTTGTCACCCAGCGTTAGAGTAACGAGTTTGGCGTTTCCATTAGTCCAGGGCCCTCGCCCGCCTGTCCAGCGCCGGCCAAAACCGTGGCATTTTGGGTGTGAGCTCCGTGTGTTTGCCTGTGCACGAGTGTGTGTTTAGATATGAGGCAGGGAGCAGGCCGGGAGGTGACAGGATTTGTTTGTAGGTTTGTGTGAGTGTGTGTTTGAGTGAAGCAAGCGCCATGCCAAAACAACATGGCTGTGCAGAGCATTGACCCAGCTGGGCCGAGTCGGCGTGTCGAGTCACGTCCCCTCCTGATGTGTGCGTGGCCAGCTCTCTGACTCGGCTGCCAGACCCAATCTCTGCTCCTCTGTCTCTCATCTTTCTGTTTTCCATCTGTCCACCTCCCTCATATCTGCCCTTTCTCCCGTACCTCTCCATGCCCCCTTGTAGCCCCCAAACCACACCATTCCGGACCCCTCACATTCAATGCTAACGTTCTACATCTGAGCACTACTCTCATTTTTATCTTCATCATTGCTAAAAAAAAAAAACAGATGGCACTTCTTTCCCGACTCCATCTTTTCATCCCTCTCTTCTGTCCCCCATGCTCCCCTCCCTTCCTCCCGTCCTGTGTTTCTTTCTACCCAGCCGGCATATCCTGGCACTCCACCTGCCTTTTCTCTGTTTTCATCCCTGTCTATTTTAGAAATCAATTTGATCTGTGTTCAGGGAAACAATGCCTTTTTTTTTTTAATTTCTTTCCTTTTTTTATTTTTTGTTACTTGTTTTAAACATTTGGACAAAGCATCTTCCAAAACAGAGATAGTTTATCAATATGTGTCGACAGGACAAAATAGTATAAAATAAAATCACACCTGCTTGAGTTTTTCTGGTTGTTTTTCTTGTGTTTTCCAATTCCAGTCTATTAACATGTATCTCAACGTCTCTTTACTTACCACAGGTATCACAACATGGCAGCTAATATTAATTTTGCCACCACCAGGTGGCTCTGCAGAGCAACAATGCTTTTAAACCGCAGGAAGCCAGATAAACAGGTACTGTAACAGTTGCTCTGGGAAATTCCTCATTTTAACCCAGTTTTGAGTGGTTTTATTCCATCATAACCCAAATTTTAAAATAGAGATGCCTTTCTGCAGGATCAGCGCTTTTACCAGAACAATGTTATTAGAAAAGAAAGAGTTGGTACAATTTTAAAAGATAAAACACTGCAATAAACTTTCTTGGACTACATGGAAACACAGTGTAGACCTACCTGCAAAAAAGAGCATACCTTTTAATGATGTAGATTTTAATCAATATTTCCAAGTAGAAACTTGTTGAGTAGAACCTTAGTCAAAAAAAAAATTTATACATGTTCTAACATTTTATTTTTTCAGATCTTCTCATTATCTTGGACTTTTGAATATAGGATACATTTGAAAGCCATAGGCTAAGATAGCTCTAAATCAAATACATCTGGTATATTAAAATGGGGTTTTACAGCTGTACAGGTTTTATGGATATGAAGGTTTTCTGAGAAACCTCTTCCACGGCTTCCTTCTCAGTTTCTTTCCTGAAGCCATGTGTCTTCAATCTAAGAAAAACTGCTTTTTAATAAATGCAAATGTTAATGCAAATGTAATAAACCTTTTAAACCTATTTTTTACAAATTTCAAATCTTTCTTCTAACACTTGCAGCTGTGTCTCTCATTAATATTAGCTGCCTCAGGGGTTCAGAAGCTCAGCTTGCTGTAGCTTGTGTGAATATTAGCACTAGCACTTAACTTGCTAAAGCTGCATACGTTTAATTATCACTCCAACACCAAAAGTTATTCAACCACAAGTCTTTTTGGCAGTTCTTAGTTTTTGTTTCAAATTCTATGCTTTTATATATAATAAAAACCATATAAACATCTCTATCTTACCATGATGTTTGCACCAGTAGGGCAGAGGGGTTCACTCAGGTTTCCAGTCAGTGCTGGACATGAGAAATACAATCATTGGCTCACTGAACCTATGGTTTCAATTTTTAATGCAAAAGTTCATTTCATTAGAATTTTATTATAATTGAACATTACTTCTACAAAATAAAATACAACATTTTATAGCACAGTTTTTAAAATTACATATAACAGGCTGGAAATGTAGCTAAAAAAAATCATCTTTCAATGGTCAAACTATGAAGAAACCTCCATAGTTGTCACAAGCAAAACATAAAAAGTTACTTGAATATCCTGACATTATTTGTTTGGTTGCTAAATTCCTCATGCAGAGTAAAACCCCAGGAGTTTATATAAGAACTTCTGAATGTTATTTAGAATTTAGACGAAAAAATACAAATTTTGGAGGTTATTTCAAGAGGGACAGTAATTGGCTTGTGTTTGATCTGCCAGTCACAGATTACATCAAATTAAAGGGAAAATGGCCAGTTTCCTAATTTTGACGACTTATTGGAAAATCTTTAGTTTCACACTGAATAATGTTCATAATAAAGAATTTGAATGTTAAAATGATATCAACCTAATCTAATTCTACTGAAAGCATGGCATTAAATGAACATAATCATGTTAAAAGGCCATCTTTTTGTGGACAACTTCGGTCAAACTGAATGTGCAGGATGTTTTCATGTTTTGGCATAAATTTCAAAAAAGCATTTTGTAACAAACATATTTAAATATATTTATTTAAACAAACTACAATGCTGTTTTCCCTGATTATGTCCCTTGTATTGTGAGCTCTGTTGCTAATTTACATTCAAACACTAAATATATTTCTGTTGGAAATGTATGACCAATGTTTAACACATATTAAATGCAGTTTTTTTCTTATATCTCTAGTTTGTTTTTATTTCACGGTTTTGTCATGTTGGAAACAGAGTTATTATAGTTTACCAAAAAAAAAAAAAAAATAGAAAACTGAATTATATCAAAACTAAAATTAAAAGGGAAAAACTAAAACTAAGTGAAACTGTTTTGTGTGTTTATTTAGCTTACTGAAATTAAAGATAGATACCTTTAATTTTCATGTTTATTAATCAATTTAAAAGTCTTCAAAACTGATGATAAATGTTTATTTGTGTCTTTGTTTTTATTTTTCATAAATACAATAATCTGACTTTTTATATCCTGTATCAAAAATTTCACTAAAGTATGACAAAAAACTAAAACTAACACTAGAACAAATTAAAAGTAAACTAAAGTTTAGCCATATTTAAATAAAAGTGCCAAATGAAAACTAGCAAAGCCTATTTAAAAATGTTTTAAAACAAATTAAATTAGAGCAAAAAATTTAATAATATTAAAAATAATATTATAATTTTTTATGCACCAAACACAGACAGATGGTTAAAGCGGGTATTCTTCTTACTACAAAGGTTTTGATGTATTGTTTTCTACAAATTCTGCTGTAAAACTTGTTTCATATCATGTAAATACAGTACATAGACAATGTCAGTGTACTTCACATTATTCTAACATACGGTATCTACAAACTGTAACAATTTTTTTTGTAAGGTTTATTCTGAAAAGAACCCAGAACTTAGAGAGGTGCTCTGTATAGCCTTGACTATTAAAATTAATTTGTTTTCATTTTATGCTTTAAGATTTCAGAATTTTAACAGAACTTTGTATTTTTATCTGTGTTTTTAATGTAATTTTAAATATTTATTATTTAAATCAAATGTTTTCCTCAGTAATTCAGTAGTTAAGTAACATTTTTAACAAATTTAATCTTACTTGAGTAATTGCTGATTTGAGTGAAAAAAACACAGAGTAGTGCCACTCCTACTGGGTAAAAGCTTCGGTTGTTCTAACCACCTCTAGTCACAGAGCACTGTTTAAATCTATCATATATAAAACAACTAAAAAACTAAAACTAAACTGAAAACTGAGGAGAGAACTAGCCAAGGAGCCTAAGGACGCACTGAACAAGCTAGAGAGCTCAGATAGAATAGAATAGAATAGAATAGAATAGAATAGAATAGAATAGAATAGAATAGAATAGAATAGAATAGAATAGAATAGAACATCTCTTTATTATCCCACATTTGTGGTGTTACAGCAGCAAAAGCATTACAGCAAAAGTGGTCACACAAATGCGGACCTTGAAAGTGTACAAAAATAACAGGTAAAAATAAATAAACAAAATTAAATACTGTTCTCTACAGTGTTTTTATAAATATAAATACTGTCCTGTCGCCCTAAGAATAAATAATCAATATCCAGCTGTGGACATTTTTTTCAGTATTGGATCTGTGATAAAAGCAGCAACACCACAGATGTGCAAAATTACAGCAACATGATTTTGAAGTGACTAAGACAGAAACTGTAGAAAAATCAGCATTAATGTAACAACTTACTGAGGTTGTTGGGAACAGTGATGATTATAAAGTCTTACAGCTACTGGGAGGAAGGATCTGTGAAGTGAGAATCTCTGATTGTCTGTTAGTCGTGAAATCAATAAATCTGACAGTTATATGGAAACATAACAAGATTCTTTCATTTTTCAGAGAAAGTCATTAGAGATCCTCTCTGTAGTTTGGCACCAGGAGTGTGGAAGACTCAACAGGTGAGCGAGAATCTGCTCTGATTTTGAAAGTCCAAAACGGATTAATTGGCTTTCAAAGAAAACATAAGTGAGGCAGAAGACTGGCACTGAATACACCATCCCTACAATAAAACAAAGTAGTTGCAGCATTATGCTGTGGGAAAGTAATTAATAACCACTGTAAGAAAGTTGGTTAGCATTTTGGAAGATTGTTAATGTTCCCAGCGACACAAAAAGCACATTTACACAGATAAAACACAAGATGTTTCACATTAAAGTCTATTTATGTGTTAGTGGCCCCGTCCTTATAGACCTAAATGTAACAGAAAAGTATTGATTAAAATGTTTCTTCTGACAGCATAGAATGAATGAACATAATCTAAAGAAGGAATCTATAGATGTCGAAAGTTTTTAAAGACATTTCTCAAAAGGCTTGCAGCTGGATCTAAAAAGGTTTTACTCAGAAATACAAATGCAGAGCTAACTTTTCAGATTTTTATTTCTAAAACATTTCAAAAACATGTTAATGTAAAAAAATGGCTCTATATGAGGCATTACAGAACAGCGTTACTAGAAACTGAGAAAGTGTCTTTTCTAAATGTCTTCTGTATAACTTAGATAAACTTGTCATTTTGTATGCACAGAGTGTATATAACTTCTTACACCCTTAGGGGGTATAAATAAATTTCTGCCTGACAAAAACTCACAAAAGTAAATCACTTATAGCCTCACAGCTATTAGATTTAAGAAGAAACTTTTGGTACCTCTGTAAAGGTAAGATGTCATAGAATGGTTTTCTGGTGTCAGCACCATTGTAGCCCTGCCT
>NW_015151017.1:220200-291151 GCF_000732505.1 Cyprinodon variegatus | reverse complement strand
AAATGTCACCAAACTGTGCCAAATGTGTTTTTTACATCAATACTGGGGGTTTGTTAAAATTACGAGGTCACGTAGCAGCTGGACCCGCCGGTGGGTCCGCTTACAAATGATATGTAATGTAATGATATTGTATTTGGAGTAGATAAAGATTGTTAATATAAAGTGCAGCAGTGATCAGAATGTAACAATGTAGTAGAAAAAGAAACCAATTTAAAAACATGGTGCAGTTCAAGTTCAGTGCAGTGCAACATAAATATGGTACAAAATCCGATAAGAACATTGAGTTGAGTTCTATTTAAAAGTATCATAGAAGTTCAGCAACACTGGTAGTGCAAAATAATGTGATGCAGAGTCCAATTTAGAGTTCAACCATTCAACATTCTGATGCCAGCGGGGGAAAAGCAGTTTCAGAACCTGCTGGTCGTGCAGAGAAAGGTAGAGGGAAACTATGTTGAGGTTGATAGATTTGGGTTCCTCATAGGCGGATATCAGCAAACTAATCAAATACGTCTTAACTAATTCAGGGATGACCATGGCCTTTTAGCTTTTCTTTCACTCCACATTCAGGTGGGGGGAGGCATTTTTATGGCATCTGTGGATAAATGAGCCGCTGCTGAATGTAAGTAACAGAGTCAAGAACTTTTCTTCTCTTTTTCACATGTGAACTTTTACAGAAACTCTTTAATGTTCAAACATACGATGCAACTTTGTTCACTGACAGCTCACAGCCTTTCAGCAGTTTTAGATCTAAAAATTTTTTAAGTTTTTTTCTTTACTTGGCCTGTCCTTTAAAGGTTTTTCTAACCCCCCTATCAGCACTTTAAAAAAGTTGTGAGGCTGGTGTGAGTGAGGCGGAAAAGGAAAGCCAATGCAAGATAAAGAAAAGGGAAGCGTCAAACTGATAATCAATAAGATTTCTCAAACCTTGCCCCCCCCCTCTCTCTCTCCCTCTCTTTCTCTCTCTCTCTCTCTCTTCCTCACCCTCCCAAGGGCTCACGGCATTCAAGGCGAGCCAAGACGAGCTTGGCATTGTTGAGCACGCCTTAAAAAGAAACACCTGCGAGGTGGAAGACTTAAAAAAAAACCACAAAAAAAAAAAAAAACAGAAGAAAAAAAAATCCTGCTTTTCGCAGCTCTTAAAAATGTTGGCAAATGTTCCATGAGCTTTCTGGGAACAAAACAGTAAAAAAGAAAGAGCTACCATGCAAGCGGAGACAAAAGGGGATGGTTTTCCACAGAGATGGAGGTGTCATTACACTTGAGACGGTTGCCAAATTTGGACTTGTCCCCCACTACACCCTTCCTCTTCCCCCACCCCCACGACAATCCTCATATCTATACCATCTTAGTTCATTATCAGTGTTCGAGCAGCTCTCTGGTAACAAATCCACAGTAATATTTAGCTGCTGAGAAAATGTGTTTGTTGCCCCGGCAAGAGATGGGGGGGAAAAGGGGGCTAATGTGCACTGAGACAAAGATGGAGCAAGCTGTGGAAACGGGGTGTTTTGGGGGAGAGCGAGAGGGGGCTAAAACAGATGGCACTCTTGGCATCCGCCTCGCTCCTAAATCTGTTTCTGCTGTTTTTCTCATGTGCAGGAGGCTTTAACCCTGTGGTAACCTGTGTCCCAGCCTGACCTCGGACCTGGCGGATGGATGTAACAAGCCTGCATGCGTGCACGTTTCCACGCAGGTTCGTGTCCTGCACGCATCCGTCTCCACACACTCACTCCGTTTCCCTGTGTGGAAGGATCACTTCCAGCAGTTTCTGTCTTTGGGTTTATTTCAGAGAGCTGCTCACTTATCTGTGAGTTCACTCAGTTTAGATGCGTTTTTTTCCTTCCTTTTATTTTATAATGCAGAATATCTGCATTACAATATTTCTCTTTTACTCAATCTAAAGCAACTGTCATTCCTGAAACAGCCTTTTTTTTTTAGTTCCTTGATAGTTTTTTATTTTTATTTTTTCTTTCTTTTATCTTTTCTATGTTTTTAATTGTTATTTCATATAAGGACAGATAGATATATGATTAGACATTAAATATACAGCATTAAATATAAATATCAGCATCCAAATGACACCCACCATCTATTGAATGACTGCAAATTAAATCATTTATGTGACTTCTTACTTTTTTGTTTTTAGATTTTAGAATAGCATAAAAATTATGAATTATTATTATCATTATTACTTGTCATGCTCTTTAAGTAAAAGAAACAAAACCTCCCAACTTAGAAACTTTTATTTTTTGTTTAACTTTTTTAAAACAAAAAATAAAAGTATCTGAGTTAGATAAGATACAATTGTTTTAAAATATTTATCTTTTTTCTACTGCATATTTGGCGCTCAATAAAAAAAACACACGCACACATTTTACCAAATCATGCACCTTTGCTCTCAGATATCTTAAATTAAATGGTTGCTCTGGAGATTTTTGAGACTCAGGAAGTCCCGGTCTAAGGGTGAAAAAGGTCTGATGCTGACTTTTATCTGGGCATCCATCTCTTTTTATGAAAAAATATTATGTTTTTTTATTGTTTGTTTTTTTTAGCAAAAGAAAAAAGGAAGAGTTCTTTAATTCCCCTGCATCAAAACAACCTAAATTAAATTCTTGCTTCACAAATAGGAAGCGTAAAAAATATTCATTTGGTATTAAAAATATTACTGCTAATAAAGTTTTTACAATTATAAGGTTTTTGCATGTGCACACCTGTCCAGTGTAGAGTCGAGTTCTCTAAAGAGTTGTATTGAGTTTGACTATAACTTTTGCTGCTTTGTCCTGAAGATAAATTGTTTCTAAACATTTGATATGCAAATGAATTAAACAAATGATTTATAAAATGAATAATATTTCTATTTATTTATAAGCACATTTCAAAACGCACTAGGACACTATAGAAAAAAAGCCATAAAGGTAGAGAGTTAAAACCCCACATTAGAATAAAATGGGGCGATCTGAATGCAGAGTATTCTGTGTTAAAGGTGGGTTTGGAGTCTGGATCTGAACAGAGGGGGGAGTTAATATTTAAAGGGCAGTGAATATCAGAGTCTGGAAGCAGCGTGTCTGATAGATCCGCTCCCCATGTTGCCAAAGCAGGCAGTGTGGTGGATGGAGGATGACCTGGAGCAGGAGGAAGTGGCCATGTGGAGATGATCTGTCAATTATAGAGGGGAGGGGGACTCAGGGTGACCTTAAATGTATGCAGGGGGATTTTCATTGGATTTAACAGGCAACCAGATCAACTGTGATAAAACTGAGTTAATGTGATGAAAAGTAAGCTTTTTCTAATGTCATGCAGGCTGAACATCAGACCATTTGAAGGTTGGAGAGAAATTTGTTTAGAGCTAAAAAAATTAATTAAATTAATCAATTATTTAAATAATCATCAGGTAATTTAGTAATCGATTAAGCGTTGGAGTATAGAGACTCTATAACATGCCTTTAGCTGACAGAGCGACCCACTTAGAGTAGCAATTATACCAAGATTGTAAAAAATATATCAAAAACTCTTTAATCTATTAATATGCTCTATCCAGAACTCCTCAGGTGGAGACATTTCAGTTCCACTGGTTTAATTTCATACAAAAATCTTCTTTAAGGAACCTTTGGCTATCTGATTATTAATTGATTCATCCAAAATATAATCGAAAGATTAATCGATTTGCAAAATAATCGTTGGTTGCAGCACTAAATTAGTTTAACATGACCAAAAAATGGGAAAGTTAGAATAGGCATTTCGTTGGGATGGGGTTCAGATGATTAAAAATGGAAATAAGCAGATTAGGCAAAAATGAGAATAAAATGTTAATGATTCCTCCTTGACCTTTGACCCCAAGGAAGAGAAAACATAGGCTTTGTTGTAGCGAGGTGCACTTCTGTGTTAAGAGTTTTTATTCCATAGGCAGGTAGCTGGGAAGGATGGGAGAGAGGGGGGTTTCCTTTACTGGAAAGGTCGCTGCATTTGTTTTCTATAAACTCTTAGTGATGTGCAAAAATATACACGTGTCTGTGAGTACATTTGTTTATTTAAATGTAGAACCTCTTTTATAATCCACCTGAATAAATACAGTCAGATTAAAGTTTGGATTGCTCATTTTTACTGTGTGATGATTGTAGAACAAAAAAAGAGAAATTACTTGATGCATTTCTTTTTTTTTCTGGTTGGCTTCCAACTCTTCAAACATCATCCATGAATTTAGGCCACATCCGCCTCAGAGCGAGAGCAGACGTCCATGCGCGGACTCCCATACATCGCTGAATGCACATCACTTACATGCGGGGTTTCCACGTTGGTGTGAGCTCATTTACATAATCTCCCATTTAAAGAGGGATGTGATGGAAGGCTGTGGGAGGGGAGGGGGTGTTAAAGGCTGGGGTGTGTACAAAGTGCCCATTGTGCATTCTCAGGATAGGGAAAATGCCCTGTAGGGTCTGGTTTGTGAGTGTGTCTGTGTGAATGTTTATCTCTGTGGGGCTGTGTGTGTGTGTGAGCCACACCTGTCAGGAGAGCCTGAGGGAAGTGATGAGACCACCGTAATGAGAATGAACAGGCCTACATGTGTGAGTGTGTGTGTGTGAAGCAGATAAAGTCGAGGAAACTTTATGAAGACGGACGAGAGCAGCCGAATCTGTGGGCTATATCAGTCTATCAATGTCCTAATTGTTTCCCTTTATTAACTTGGCTTGCAACCAACCACACCATTTTCTCTGTTGCTGTCAAAGTCACACACAACGCAAAAAAACTCACACTTACTCCCCCTCACTTTCTCCCACACTCAGCAATAACAACTCTTAGCTGCAGCAGCATGATTGGATTACTTCTCGTCTTCGTGCCAAAAAATAATCTACCAAAGATGCAGCAAGCTGATATGATCAGACATGAGGACTGAATAATAATAAATTACATTTTTTTTTTCAATTTAAATTGCTTTTTAAAAAGAGGGGTTTTGGATAGAAGAGAAGAGCTTCGACGTCTTGAAATAGTTGTGCCTCTATTGTTAAAACGTAATACTCAGCAATCTGCTTAATATCCCTGCTGCCCTCATTAGATTAGTGAACATTAGGGTGGAAGATTTCTGCCCCTTTGTTTTTCTGTGGCACAGCAACAGAAGCCCCAAATAATGAAGACCAAAAAGTTATTCGAAAGAAAAAGTGATGCCAAACAAAATTAAAGTTGCAGTGTCCTTTTTAAAGAACTGTAAAAATGTCCTGAGCAGAATAGGAAACAGTAGCAGCCTGAAGTTGTCCGCCTATTAATTACTAATTCTGGGCGAAGACAGAAAGCGGTGTGTTACCAGCACCGGCTAAAGCAGGCCTGCGCCCGGATTCAGGAACGTTATCAGAGCTCAAAGTCCTAATGCCACACTGGGAATCCTGCCACGAGTAACATAATAAGTCCACTTTGGATGTGGGGGAGAGAAAAGAGAAAGGGCTTTCTTACTCTTGGCTCGTTTGCTGGTTAAAGTTCCTCGGCTGAACGTAAACAGATCAGGGGAATAACAGCCATGTTATTCTGGAAGCTTCTAGGAATCAATCGGAGTAACTACTAAACCTGTACCTGTTTCCTACTTGGTTTTAATTGAATTATATGAGATCTGCTATTAGAATTGTTTTATACAACTTATCATAAGGTAGACGCATGTCCCCTGCAATCAGGGAGCTATAAATGCATTCAGTGGTTTAATTTTTTTCCATCCTGCTAAATGTACTTGATGCAGGATAAACTCTGCTATTCATCCCACCATTTTCTGTTAGTTTTTTTGTTTTGTTTTGCTTTCATATACATATATTTTGGTAATTTGAAATGTAGCAATGATCACCTTTATGCAATCAGATGTTTTTTTATGAGCCGTCTTCTGACTAAATGCACATCTGTCTTTATTAAATGGCATGGGTTCTTGTTTTTCCCATTTTGTTGCTCAGCCAAGTTAAAAGTGCCGCTCTGTCACATTTGAATATGTAGAAATTTAAATATTTCCATTGGAAACTACAAAAGTAAAATACTTCAACTTCATTTGTTTTATAGGATTTTTACCTGCGGAACCTTTAAAATCAGTTATTTCTTACCATGGCTTTTTCACCTATCTGAATGAATGTACTCAAAATACATTTTTCTGTTACAAAGGTTAGTGTAATTTACTTTAAAGCTTTTTATGGGTGCAACTTTACCAGAGATGCTTTCAATAGAAGTTATTGAAAAGCTTTTGTTGTTGCTATTTGGTGCATAAAATTTGTTCGTTTAGAATTGTTCTAAATAACTAGAATTGTTCTGTAACTACATTACAGTATTGCATTTAATTCTATTATAGGGCCACTTCCCTTTAAAAAGGGTGTCTTTAGTATTCAGGAGTATATATATATATATATATATATAAGAGTTCAAATTTTAGGGTTTTATTCAATTATAAAGACAGCTTAAAAATAGGGGGCTCTGATTTCAAAAAAACACTTTTGGACAATTTTATTCTTCTTCTCTGAAACCAAATGAGGGAGAACAATTACTGTAGGACAAAAGACAGAA
Source organism: Cyprinodon variegatus (assembly GCF_000732505.1). Classification (NCBI taxonomy): domain Eukaryota; kingdom Metazoa; phylum Chordata; class Actinopteri; order Cyprinodontiformes; family Cyprinodontidae; genus Cyprinodon; species Cyprinodon variegatus. The sequence continues at coordinate 284,632 of NW_015151017.1, read as the reverse complement.
CAGTGAAAGAAGCCTTTCAGTTTCACAGATTTCAGAGAGGTCCCTAACCAATTATGTTTGTTCTGTTGTTAATCACTCATATACTGTCTTTGCGTTTCCTTATTACATTTTATGTGAATGTCCTAACATAGATGTTATTCCTCTGAAAATATTAAATTCGTTTACCGTTAACAATTAATAAATAAAATTGAACTAATAATTTAAATAATTTCAATTTATTAATAATTATTTATATTATTATTATCATATTATTAGCATTTTGTGTTTATATTTCCATGCTACTATGGTATAAGTGGGTTGTTGGGAACCCCTAAAACCCCTAATATGATTTCATTAGTGAATAGGTGCATAAAAACAGTGTAAATTCAAAAAAAGAAATAAAACAGGTCAGAAACCATTTTAATATGACATAACATATACTGTCTTGCTTTTATGTCCTGTTTAGTCATATTGCAGAATAAAGGGCAAACTGAAAAGTTGGAAAAGATGAGATTACTTCAAATGCCTTCAAAAATCATTAGTTTTTCAAATCAAGAAAAAAGAAAATTACAAATGTTATGTGATTTGGTTGCAATTTTTTTCCCTTTAAAATTTTTTTTTTTTTTCACTATTTTTAAACTTTTAAAATTGCATTTCATCAGGCGTACGATTTATTTCATGAGTAAAGATCGTTACTATATAAAAAACGAATAAATAACGATAAATGAGGAAAATTCTCCACAGGTCTGAAGGTCTAGGTGAAATTAAACATCAGCAATGTCATGTTGACACCACTAGAGGCCGGTAGAGGGACAAGATATCAAAAGATCACACAGATGTATGGGCAACAAAAGAAGGCAAATGGAAGTCATTCAGGCTTTCCATTTTTGTTAAAAACTTACTTTCCATATAATTAGAGATCAATTTTAACAGCATGAAAATATCTGACATTTTTTACCTCACCCAAATGTTTGATGTTTCCCCTTCAGTTAATCCCAAACTTTATCAGACTCCTAAAACATTTGAAGAAATATTTTAATTTCACCATCTTGTTTCTTTCAATTAGAAGTGATTTTAACATTCATAGTCCTGGCCTCAACCAAACAGAATCTTTGGAAGGGGCTAAAGATTAGGGTGATGGCAAAGAGGCCTTCTACCCTCAAAGACTTGGAGTTCTTTGCCAAAGTTAACTTCTCAGACTAAGATTGGAGAGAAGAAAAAATATATTTTAGATCATAGAGAGGTTTGATGGTTTTAAAAGAGTTCAGAAACAGTTATAAGTATTAAGTAGGAATTATTTCAAAACTGAATCTAAAAGGGGGTATGAATGACTTTGGACTTATTAGCACAAACAGATACACAGGGGTCACTCATGCATTTTTAACTTGTTGTCAGAGCATGAAAAGTTCAGAATACAAAATCAGAGGCTGTGCATAATGTGTTATAACCCACTCAGTGTTGCTGCTGGCACTTTAACCTTCCCATTCATCTCATGTCTGTTCCCATAATAGTGCAAATCAGGAACCACAAGTTACTTCTGCACTCGCTGTGAACTAAAGTGCACAGGATAAATGCACAAACACAAGAAATCTAAGTCCCAGCGACAAAAAACAAGAGCAGAAACAAAGAGGGGTGCCAGCACGAAAACATTAACCATCCGCGGAAACCCGAAGCCAATTCCAAAGTTTGCACTTGGATCCCAGACTCTCACGGGTAAGTTTAACCAAAACAAACACAGAATGTACTCGCAGAAAAATGCATTTCTGCTGTTACTCTTAGCCAGATCTTCTGCTGCTGAGTTTATTAATAATATGTCAAAGCCAAACACATGTTATGTTTTTGAGTTTATGCTCAGCTCTGAGATTGTGAGATTAAATACACACACACCCAATAAGGACTTTTTTAATAAATATACCAACTGATATTCATATCAGCATCACCCACCAAGAAGAAGTTTGAGAGCACGTGTATGTTTTGTGTGTTGTTTTGGTCTCTAGCAGTAAGCTGGCAGAGCAAAGGCTGAACTCTTACTGCGGTTGCTGCTCACTTTTCCACCAGCGTCTGAGCATCTAGCCAGGGTTGGCCTTATGATGGCCGTCAAGAGCGCAAAACCACGCAGACACATGCACACACAAACATGCACAATTGTATTCTTTACAATGTGCCAACTGATGTCATGGCAACCCCATATACTCAGCAAGAGGGAGGATGTTGTGAGCCAAATAAATGCCATGGTAACTTTTTCTTTTTCTTTTTAGAAAAACCACGTTGCCCAGAAACCTTTGAAGCTTATTAAGTGAACCCAGTGGGGAGACAAATGGATGGAGAGGGAGACCGAGCCGGGAAAGGGGAAACTGGGGAAAATGCAGACGGAGAGAGAAAGAGAGAGGGACGGGAGTGCATCCTGTTCCAGGGCCAAAGTGGCTCTTTGTTTTAGGGAAAGGGAACGCTGTGAACCTGCGGTGAGGCGGGTGAGTGGCCCCACTAATGGCGCCTTCATTGAATTTAGCTGCAAAGATGCTGAGTCCACCTTATATGTTTGGTTGGAGCATGATACTGTTTAGTTCAGATGACTTTGCTAGTGATGAGGAGTTTATAGATGTCCACATTTCAGCCTCGGGTTGGGTTGGATGTGTCTCTTTGTGTTCAGCCTGATAAAGAACCACATTTTAGTAAAGATTCCCCTGGGATGTGCCTGTTCTAGCTTTGCATCCCTAGAGTCTAAATAAAATTGTAGGTTGTCATTTAAAGTGACTGAACATCACATTTTTAGTTTTTTTTTTAATAATTGGATTTAGATCAGGACTTTGACATGGCCACTCTAATAGTGTACTGGCTTATGTCCCCAAATGCCACAATGGTGACCTGGGTTTGAATCATGTTTGTGGCAAGTGGGGCTTCCCTTGAAAAAGCTTTGATGATCAAATCATAACTACTTGCTGTAGTGACCCCCTAAACAAGGGAGCAGCTAAAAGTAACAAACAAGTACATGTTTGTGGAAGGCAAACCTCTAAACAAGTTATCTTCCATCTCTCCATCTGCTTCAAAAGCCTCTCCGTCTCAGCTGATGAAAAATTCCCCAGAGAATGATGCTGCCACTGCCACGTTTACTGTGGAAATGCGAAGTTTAAAGGTATAGTGGAGGATGCTCTTTTCCTAGGTGGTCCTCCTAATTGTCAATCATTCTGGTGATGTGTTTACGTAAGGCCGTCCCACCTGCTCGTCCCCATTTTCACTTTTCGTGGATAGGCTGACATAGTGGAAAAATTGCAAAAACTCTCTTAGAAAGTAAGCTCGTATTAGGGATGCAAACAGCAACTTTTAAACGGCATGCATGAGGAGAAATGGGCTTGTGCATGCTCTCACACATGTATAATAGGCATTCTCTCTTGGGAGTGGGTACAGGGTTGTGCGGGTCTTTTCAAATATTCACAAAAATCCTCCACTATACAGTATAAGTGTCAGTTTTACACCACCAGTGTCAGTTTTACACCACACATCGCCTTTGGTATTAAGGGCACAAAATCTACTTTTAGTCTCATATGAACTTCTTTTTTGTGTTTCCTTTTTCAACTTTTACTTATTGGCTTTCTTTCACAATTTCCTCCTCACTCTCCTGTAATGTCACATTTGTAGCTTACACAACTTATAACTCTCCTGCCAACCGTTTCTCCCACCTGCATCTCCAAAGCTCCTCCAAAGTCGCCCTGGGTCTTTTGGCTGTGACCCTGATAAATATTCTCCTTGCCAGGCTTGTCAGTTGAGATGGACCAATGTGTTTTGGCAGGTTAGAGGCTGTCCCATAGTCTTTCCATTTCCAGATGATGGACAGGATGATGATAGCTGAAATGTTCAAAGCCCTACATATTTACTTCTAACCAAACTCAAACATTTCTCCCTGACCCATCTCCTGTGGTCCACATTGCTGTTTGTTTACTAATGTTCTCTGAAAAACCTCTGAGGCCTTAACAGAACACCAGGATTTATGAGGCCAAGCTGTTGTGGCAAAAGCAGTAAGAAAGAACTGCAATGGCTTTTTTTTTTTTTTCGTAATGTGTATATTTGTGTGTTTGATCTCATTTTACCGCGACTGTGTCCCAAAAGCTGAAAAAATAAGGCACTTTTGCTTCATCCATTTTATTTCTGCCATGCATGTGTGTGCATTTGCCCTCAGCGTGTAATTAAATCAGTCCCCTTTCTCCTTGAGTTAGTTGGTGGAGCCAGAGTTGGTGCCCGGTGCAGCAGAGTCTGGGTCTGCCAGTTTCATTAGTCCTGATGAATGACCTCACAACAATCAACAGAAACAAGTTTGGATGTGTGGAAAAGTATATGTGCGGTACCAATCTATTTCAAGCTTCTATGGCCTTCTGAAACAAACAGCCCTGTGTTTGTGTGTATCTCCTTGCTGCAGCTTTGTGCACACATTTACTTTTCATACTTTTAATCATATGTGTGAGTATGTACGAGTGAGTGCAGTGTACAAAGCACCATTGTGGGTCGGGAGTTGCCCCTCCTGCACCGTGTCTGTGTGAGGGATAGCTTTGCTTTGCGCATGTCTCTCTGAGCTGTGTGCACTGTGCACCAGGGCATGGGTTCGGCGCTCAGTTAGGGATTTTTTGGTGGCAATTTCCATATTGCCTCAGGTCATATGGGCATGGAGCCAACTCCTGATGCTCTGGGTGCCCGCTGAGGCGTGGGGAGATTAAAGCGGGCGCACGGTACCACAAAGGGGCCTGTCTAGTGCTTTTTAATTCTCCCAAATTAGGGCACGATGCCAGGCAGATCCCTGCAAATGCTCCATAACTGGCACCACAACTGCTGCTCAGCAAGACTGAGAGCAGGAGGCTGAACTCCACAAGAAAACTTTCCCTCATTATACCCCACTTTTCCTGCATACATGCATGTCCATGTCTTGCATATAATGTAATTAGCATTTTGTAGCCATTGTTGGTTTGCAGGGAGACCATCCGATTCACTATGGCTTATTACTTCAGCCCTATTACCTGCACTCGGTTAATGTCCGAACCTCTGGTGGAATGTGAATTCTACTCTGTGTTTTTTTTTTTTTATGCATTTGTGCGTGCACGTACATAAATCTGCATACCCTCAGGGCAATGGCATGCCACTAAACAAATAGTAGGTGGACACTTTGTTTGGTATTTGTGTCTGCCTTTGCATGTTTGTGTATGCATGTGTGCATCTATGCCCGCGGGGGAAGTGGCATCTCGCTAAAGGGCCACTACAGAGACATGATGTGTGTGTGTGGGTTTGTGTATGTGTGTTTCACATCTCTGTGGTCCCATTTTTGTGCTCGCCCTGTCCAAATTCTGCTCTCCGAGGTGCCACGTTGGCATCTGTTTCATCACCTCAAAGTACCGCCACAGTTTGTAGGTTTTATTAAAGCTTTTGTCCTTTCTTGGTATGTGGTTCCCAGACTTGTTCATGTGTTTGTTGCTATAGATAGCCAATAGGCATTAAGGTGAACTCTTCAGCTTGGTGGCCCCTATGACCAACAGGCCCCTTAAACAGTAAGAAAGAAAAATTTTACCATTACAATTTGTTTGGGCAAAACACTTCATTTGCTAAGTAAAGAAAACCAAAAGTTAGCAGTTTTCACCTTCAATGGGGTATTTGAAGAGGATTTTAACAGCAACACAGTGACACTAGAAGCTTTAAAGAACTGTGTGAAAGCTGTGAGAGAAAGAGAGAGCAACATTTTCAGCAGATAATAGGAAGGCTGAACAGCTCACAGCAAAGTGGTGTAATTTTCTCCTTTTTAGTTTTTAACCTCTGTCTCTCCTGAAATGTGGTGGATTTGGAAATGTTGACAGCATTTAGGAAATCTCAAAATGAGCTTCAACATTTTCGACAGACTAAATGATGAAAGCTGCTGTTTTAGCAATACTAATGTTTAGCATTAGATGCTAAGGATTGTTTAAAATATTGGTCTTTGTTTTCAAAAAGGAGTTAAGCCTATTTTTTGCTAACTGTTGTATTGCAAGAAGACTTTAAAGAAGTATTTTTAATACTGCTATCAAACGTTTAAAAATGTGCTTTGGCTACAATTAAAATGGGCATGTTAAAGTTTTAGAGAAACCACCAAAACAAGTCGCTACATTTTAAAAAGTCTATTTCTGTTTTTTATTTTTGCATTAGAAATGCACCCATTTTTTTAGCTGAATGTGTGAGACAAGAATGATGCAATACTTTGGGCCTGGAGAACAGAGTGCATCTGTGCGAATGTGTCTGCATACAAACGCCTGTGTTAATCCCAGTCTCTCCCAGCATCTGGAGCCTTGACACAGTTTAAAGGGCTGGCTGTGTCCGCAAAGAGCCGGGCCAGTACTCTCACACAGACACACACACACCCACACACAGCACACACCACACATATGCACACACTCTCACGCAGCTATCTGGGGCACCAGAAGGCCCAGGCAACGCCAAGGCAGAGGCTGCCCACTTTGGCACCATGAGGTGGGGCTGCGCTGGTGCTTTGGGGGAGAGAGAAATGGCAAAGGGGGTGTGCTGTGTAGGTGCTGTTAGAAACGAAAGAGTGGGTGGACGGGAGAGAGGTGGCATATGTGTGTGTGTGAAGCAAGGGGAAGGGAAGACACCTGGCATGTGGAGATAAACCCAACAAAAATCCTTCATTCCCTCTTAAAAAGTTTGGGTGCATGTAAGGTAGGTTTGGTCGCTCACATAGTATGATGGTATTAAATGAATAAAACAATGTATACCCTGATATAATATGTGTTTATGAAATAAGAAAAGCAACATTTATTTATTCTGCTGTGAAAAACAGTACAAGATAAAGCAAATCAAAGAAAAATATACAATAAAAAACAAGTAAATTTACCATTTATTTGACCATTATTGAAACTATGGAAATGCTGCTTAGGTCCTCATTGCTTTGAGTATTAAACCATATTCCGGTCCTAAAAGTATAGCAAGCAGATATCAGCCAGATAATTAGTAGGGCTACTTGCTCAACAAAACAACACCTCCTCAATAAGGGGGAGAGGTGGAACTCATCTGGTTCGTCCGCGTTTTTTGCCTAGAAATATTTTCAGCCAAAATCGTCTTGGAACTTACTAAACATTACAGAAGCGCTTTTTTAGCCAGCTGCCTGGCATTACAGAGAAACAGGTGTGAGAGGAACTGTACTTTCCAATGGCATATCATTAAAGAGATTTAAAACGCCATGATCAAAAATATGTGTGGTTTTGAAACCTTGGAATACAATGATACCTGTAATTAGTGCATGCTTGTTCTCTTTTTGCACTTTTAACAAGGGTAAGCCCTATTAAGCACCCAGGCCAACATATTTAGGAGAGGTTCACTGTTATAAAACTAAGCTGCTCTAATTTCTACACCTTTAACAGAAATTCCACTCAAAAGAAGCATTTATTCCGTATGAACAGAAGGAGCAGATCAATGTTCTCTGAAACATTTTAAAACCTCTACATTCCCTGAAGCCGGAACCGGCCCATTAACCGCAGATTTGGGAACTGAAGGCGTATCTCACTGGAGCCCAGTTGTCTGTTCTTATATTAATGTCTGATCTGTTGTGGGTCTGAGCACAGGTGCGATTTTAAATCCACCACTTGGCATCTTGGTGTCACTCTCTTACGCTCCTTTAGAGACACGGTTTGTGTCTTGATGCTTTTTGCATCCTCTAACCCCCGCCACCTCCCAACCCTGAGCCACCCCCCCCCCTCCATCCCCCACATCCACTGTAGCACCACAGATGCCCATGTTGGCCTGCAACAGCTGTCTCACCATGTGCCCTACCAAGTGTTGCCACCCAATGGAAGGGAGAGGAAGTGAGGAGGAGGAGGAGGAGGAGGAGTGTGCATTTGAGAGGGAGGGTGGTGAATTTGGAAGGGAGGGATGAGGTCATGAATAATAATTTTTATGGGCCCCGAAAAGAAGCCAGCGTTGTCTTCCCCCTTTTTATCGTTCCTTTTTTTTTACATTGCTACTATTTCACTTATTTTTTTCATTTTGCATTTGTTTGTTTTGCTTTGCATAATAATTTTTCTTCTTGCATCTTGGCTCTGTCCGTGTTTCTATCTGTCTCTGTTTGTCTGGACATTTCTGCAAGTCTCTCTCCTCATTTGGTTCTGGATTTGGCCAATCTGATGGCCATTGCCCAAGTTTCTCCCCTCTTGCCTTCCCCCACTCCCCCGGTCTCAGGAAGCCCCTGGAAGCAGAGTTGATTAAGGAGGGACCGGCGGTCATGGGGCCCCTCTTTCCATTGGTTCACCGGAGTTGACAGTGTTCATGTGGTCCAGTAACCAGAAGCAGGCCGCATAGTAACAGCGGGACATCAAGAGGGTTTTATTTTTTTCCCCTCAATTGCAAGCACCGGTCCAACAAGTCAGGTGCATGATCCAGGCTCAGAATCAGTAATGGAACAAAATGGAGGGCCAGGATGGCGCTGCCGCCATTTTCGGGGCAAAATATTTTCAGCATGAGTGCCATGCTTCCTAATTTATGTAGGAATTAGAAGCTTGGAGTGCAGTACAAGTCTAAGGCAGCAAAGTGACCTTGGATTTCTGTCATTCGCTGGCTACAAAAATCCAATTTTCTCCATTTAGAAGGAAAGAAAAAACTGTAAATTCTAATCTTCCTGGAACAGAGCGGGGCTTAAATGTGCCACAGTCACGACTAAGCCACTTTAAATATTGTGCAAATTGCTCAAAAAAACTCATTCAAAGACAGACATCTGTGCTCACATACCTGTTATTTTCTTTTTATATTGATATTTGAAAAGTAAAGCAACGCAACCGGAACGTTGCCAGGACAGATGGATTTAAGAGTGGAACCGAGAAACTGATGCCCCTCACTCCCCACCACTGCCACACACACTGCGTGCTAAATAAATGCAGCCGAGGCCTTGAGACACCAAATAATAAAAGTAAAGTAATAAAGGAAGCGCTGGGCGAAGAACACCAAGAGTTGTGAGAAGAGTGTGGCAGCACTTTGGTTGTGTGTTTGTTCATTTAATTTTGAGGGGATGAAAGCAAACAGGCATAAAGAGGGGCAGACGTAGGGAGATCACAGCGCCGTGTACCACGTTGGTGGGGAGTGTGCCACACAGTCTGCCTCCTAAAGCAATAAATCTGAAACAGCATAATAGATAAACGCAATACAGAACACAAAATACCCTGTGAGGGGAAAACTAATAAAAAACTGAGCGATTAAGTGGAATCAGAGTTCTTAGGCGAGTATCTGGAGATGAGGGCTGTTGCCATACAAAGACCGGAGCGGGCCAACACAACAGATGAGGGAGCATAGGGACGGGGGGCCGCGAAAAAAAAAAAAAAAAAAACGAGGGCTAAAAGCAGAGGGAATGAGAGACAGATGATGGAGGCGAGGAAAAAGGAGAGATGGAGGAGAGAAAGTGAAGGGATGGATGGGGCAGCAGATCAGAGGGAGCCTCTGGTGTGTCTTGCTCTCCCTTTAAAGAAGAGCCAGGAAAACAGATTAGGAGTCCTCTCTTTTTCCTGGGGGAGCACACACACACACACACTCACACACAACCTTCATTTACCGTCCTCCTCCTCCCTCTTTCAGTCAAACAGAAAAACTAAGTTTCACACTCTGCCTGCCTCTGACCTGCCCAGCCCAGAACAAATCCAGTCGTGGTGTAGAGGCTGTGATGGCGCCCCGGCTGGGAGGAGACACCGTGGCAGCCTTTAGCTGGGGTCACGTTTGCTATGACACTAAGAGGAGAATCAGATGGGGGCACACGCAGCGACACACTAACAATTCAGCATGCTTGACGGTGTGATCCGGGACTGCAATTAATGTGTGTTTCATTATAAATGAATCAAACTAAATTTGCACCTAAGGTGCAGACATGATTCAAACTCTCAATAGAATTACATGGAATAAAATTGTATTAAACTGCCTTTTTTACACTTAGGAAAAAGAAAAAAAACAGAGATGTGTCAATTGTCTCAGAAAACAGAAATATTAGTTAACTGAAACCTGATTTTTGGAAATGCCTCATCAGGTAAAAAAAATAAATAACTAACAATAATGACCACAAACCACCATTTAGAGTAGAATTTTGGGATTCAGAGCTTGGCTTATCTGTGTAACTGTGGAAGAGTGCGTGGTGTGATATGAGAGCGGAGCCTAGTGTAGAATAATGATAAACCACCGCTCGGCCTGGCGCACGCACACACACAGAGACATGCAGCCATGACCTCATACAGATTCCTGGAAAGGTGAGGCCTGTGACAAGAAAGCCAAACGTCTCTCACGTCAATCCAATTTCACGTCCTTGTGAGGGTTTACAGTTTACTTCAATTGATTCCCCAGACTTTCGAAGCATAATGCGTACAGTCAGACAAATAAAGGAGTTGGTTTGCTGTTTAAAAATCACATAGTAATAAACAGCAAGAAGAACGATGGGGAAAGTTTTTGGGGATGCTCACAGTCCCAATAGGCCTCAACATTGTTTAACATGTATAATTGAATTACTGGTTTCATTTTAGAGCTTTAGCTAAAGATGGAATGAAGATTTACAAGTGTTTATGTTATGGTTAGTATAGTATTTTTTTTTTTTTTTTGCTTTAGTTTAATAAAGATTATTATATGGATTTTTTTATTTTTTTATATTATTCTTTTTAATGTTGGAAAGATGATTATCAATATTTTTTTTTTCTGTTTTCAGAGGTTACTTTTTGACTCTAAAATCAACCATATTTGGTTATTTTACCGCAAAGAACCACATCTTTATTCAGACCGGAGTTGATTTAACAATAAAGGTTCCAACTTGCTGAGTTTTAGACTTTAGTAGAATAAAAGTATCCAGATACACCCTGGTTTTATAAAGCTATATACTCAGAAATGTTAAAAGTTATTTTTAAATAGATATCTAAGAAAGTGACGGAAGATTTACCCTGTTTCTATGGAATATATAGAAACACAGCGCTGCCCCTCCCCCACCTTTTGCTGCACCCTTCTAGTCAACTTGTTTGAAAAACTTTTTCTCTGCCCTAAGATAGGGCAGAGAAAAGTGTTCAGTGAGGAAAATATAATAGAGAACTACTACTATGTTAAATAAGAAAAATGTTGACAACAAATTAATGAATGCTTTATTGTATAAATCAGTTTTATTTTAGAAGGAGAAATAGGGGTAATTATATTTGGTTTAAATAAAACTATTAATCATGCCTTCTTTATTTTAATGTTGTTGTTAAATAATAGGATCGTTTCATCGAAACATCTAAACCTTAAAAATAGGTAAAAGATCTTAACTTTATGGCAACACAATAGTTGTTTGGAAAGAATAATTCAGGTTCTGGATTTCTAAAGAAGACATTTTTACTTTTTTCATTTAAACTTTTATTCTATGTTGAACATTTGAATGAATGCAGATATACAACACCGAATAAAATAGCTCATATTACAATATTCTTACTTGAAAAAAAAATTTGTATTTGTATTTAAATTAATGCAATTGAAATAATGTAACGACATGCATTCAATTATTATTTTAATTTAAAAAAAAAACAACAATCTGCCTTTTAGTCTGTCTTTGTGACTATTTGTCCAAATCTTTGGTCAAAGCATGAACTCTTACTAGTTAATATGTATTGTTGTTTGGTCTAATTTCTTTGCTAAAGGGCTACTGTTATTGAAAACTCCTCCAAAAAAGTGGGTTTCAAAGTTTAAGCCAATGTTTTATTAGAGGCTACCCAGCTTCTGTCCCAAAAGGAGAAATCCACCTGTTGTTTATTGAGTTTTTTTTTTGTTTTGTTTTGTTTTTGTTCGTAAATCTGATCATATTTAAATCTGCTGTTAAAACCCAAGCAAGTTTTCCCATTTATATTTAGAATGCATTCCTTCCAAGTCATGGCACATTTACTTAGTAGAAATATTGGTTCAACAGTTTGGAAATATTTCCATATGTGGAAAGCAGAGACAGTCATGGTCTGGAAAGTGAGCTAAAGAAAGGCTAACCTTTTTTTCTTACAGAAGTAAAGCCACATTAGATGAACCCTGGCTTGAGGCATTCTACCTGAGTAGATAATATAACTAAATATGCAGCTTATATAATCACATTGGACTAGAAGAAATAAAGACCATCATTTGCCATCCTATTTTATGCAGATGAAAAGAATTGTAATTACTGTATCAGCACCAGCAGCAGGGATCATTTCTGCATATGAAAATATGTATTTTCATATTCAATAGCAATTGCATATTTGAGTGAGTGGAGGCCTGGTGGTTAGAGAGGAGGGCATTTTCTTCCCACTGTGCTCTAAAAAATGGGTTCAATGTAGAGATCAAGTTTTCCCTCTATAGCAGTAAACATTTTGTATTTCTTTTCTTTATTAGTGCTATTGTGATTATACTACCTGAAAACCATATCATTATAAAATTATATTATTTTTCAGAAGTATATCACACTGTTAAAATCTTATGTTGGCTCGTAATTACTAAGGCACATATCATTTTAAACTCCGAGAGCCAATCAAACATCAGCTCAATAACCCCAGACTATCTCTTACATGTATCTGTTTTTAGGACAGAAGGAAAAAAGGACAGATAATTGGTATACTTTAGGCTCCACTGACAATTTCTATATTAATTGAGATACTTAGGTTTTATCAAACATCCTGTCAAAAAATGGAATTCTATTAAAAAAAGACACTTGCTTCATCAGCTGGTCAAATTCTGAATGTTATTCTGTTCATTAAATACTTAGAAACTAAAAACTGCTATGTATGTTATTGAATTAAGGCATAAACCAATAGCATGTCTTTTTTTAACAAATGCGTTAAAAGGTTAGGATAATTTGCAGTGATTCAGAAATTTGACAAAATTGTTTCTTTTCTCTTTTATTGAAAATCAGTGTTTTCAAAATTGTATACAAGTCCTACAAAGATATAAATGAGAAAGTAAGAAAGCAAAAAACAAACCAGAGACTGGTTTATGTTCTTGTTCTTTAGTGCCTAAGAGAATAAGACTGGGTGAGGTGTGCAGTTGGAACCTCTGCTAGAGAAAAGTGCTACTGCAGAAATGTGTAGGTTAAAGAGTCTCCATGACTCTGTAGTGGGAATGCATTCAGCTTGGCAGGAGAACTGTGAACATACTCCAACTTCCACCCCTGCTCTCTTGTGCCAGGGCCGGGCATTCCTCACACCTCCAGTGGCCGCTTGGTAGCCACTCTTTTTTTCTCTGTCTTTTGCTCACACAGACAAACTGTCCTTTTGTTTTTAAGCAACAACTTGAGACTAATTGCATTCCTTTGTTTCTTTCAGCCACATACCTTGCCTTTATTTCTTCAACCCTCTATCCTTACCTTATTTCTTTTTTATTTTTTCTTCAACAACTTCTTCATCTCATCAACTTTTGGGCTGTGATGTGCATGGCAGAGCGTAAAGCCATGCAGACAGTGAGAGGGCCCTCCCATGTCCGTGTCTGTCCAGGCTGCAAGGGGACTGAGATTTGTAATGCTAGACAACACTCTGCTACGCAGGGAGAAAACCTCAGCCATCGTGCACAAAAAGAGCCTTGTTTTTTTTTTCCCTTCTTCTTCTTCTTCTTTGCTTTCTAGTGCCTGTGTTGCACTTTTCGCAGGGATGTGCAGAATCCTCAGTGCTATCTGTTTCAGTAGGGAATGAAGATTGCAGAGAGGGAAAAAATATACCGGGATGACAGAGTTTGATGGATGATGTGGAGGAGTTTTTGTGTAACTGAATCTGATTTTCTGCCTGCTTCTCTAAAGAGAGAAGCATAACTGAGTCCTTTGGTTTGGATTTGTCTGTTTTAATTTCCCTACTGCTGCAGTCACACAGAAAATAATCTTTCCTGTCCTCTATTTTTTTTTTTTTTATTTTTTTTTTTGCATTTTTATTTCACTTTTTATATTATATTTGTAAAATTATTGTCCAATAAAAATATTAATTATGCTTTTATTCCAGTTTTTATTATGCAGTTAAATTTTAATGTTTTTTTCCTCTTAAAGTTAGGGGAATTTTTTGTGTGTTTTACATTGTTAGAAGCTGATGATAACATTGTTTTTTATATATTTGATATAATTCCTAAAGTTTTGCTGGACCTTTTGTTGAAAACTGGAAATATCTTAAGGTAAAGGGTGTGTAATATTACAAAAATGTTTTTTTTTTTTACTCATATATACTCAGAAAACAGAGATATTCTGTTATTTTTTACTATCAACAGTTGCCTGCTATTTTTTCCACATTTACAAAGAAAATACAGAAATACAACACCATATACCTGTTGACATCTGTTTATCATTTCAGTACATACTGGATCTCTAAATCTAATTAGATAAAAGATTCACATTTAAAAAATTTTTTATTGTGGTTGTTTATTTATTTATTACATTCTATTTATTATTATTGCTATTATGATCTTATTCCTTTAAATATATTGACTTTACTTTTTGAAAACTTTGTTCAATTAAAATATGACTTTTTTATTCTAATGCCATTTCCTGACCTGTTCTGAGTTTAATTAATTAGAAGTAATGAGTCTAATCAAGTCTTGCAGTTATGTTTTTTTTTTTTTGCGTGGGATCTAGAAGTTGTTTTCTTGGAGTACAACATGTAATTATTTCTAGCTGTACAGAGCAACATGCTGGCATCAGGAGAAAGTGCTTCTGTGCTGCCTGAGCGCCTCTCTCCTCGCTCTGAGGTTTTCTTTTGGGGGGGAGAACTTATTGCCCACATGATGCTGGCTCTTTAAGCAGCGTGCTACCAGAGGCATTGTGGTCTGCAGTTTAAAGGGGCTGCGGCTACATCCAGGCGCACGGCTCAGGGCTTTCATTAACCCCCAAAGCTCAGCCTAATTGACGCTTACAAGTTGCGTGATTAGGACGCTGCTGCCTGCCAACGGATGCCCCGCAGTTTGTTTTGTGACTTTTGGATCTAGCCAGCATCTAATAGTGTTTTTTTTTTCCTCCATTTTTTTCTTAGCTCTAGTGTTCATCCAAGAAAATAAAACTCTTTATAGCCTTTCTATGTGCGCTTTCTTTTTCCGATGTATAAATAACATGAATAAAAGTTGAAAACATGTTTATATCTGTATTTTTTTCCTCATCTATTTTAAAGTCCGCACCGCAGATGTTTACATGCTCTTCATTTCATTCCTTCTTCTTGCACCGTGCAGCACGCCATGAAGATGAGGAATCAAGGCCATCTAGAAAAAACATGGGGTGAATCAGAAAAAAACTATTATTTATTATTCGCATTAGATAAATATTTTTCTCACTCGTTTAAAAAGAAACCTAAGAACAAAAAGTATTTCGTTAATAAAGGCCGATGTTTGCTGTTAGGGAGGATCATTTGATTCCTGAACCCATTTGGGTTGTGAAGGCCTCATCTTTGCAGGATTTTTAAATTTCAAAAATCTGTTTCTAAGCACACAGTTTTTTTATTTTAAACTTCTTTTTTATAAATCATAAAATAAATAAATATAAAAGTATTTAAATATAAAAATGTCCTCTAAAATATTTACAAATCGAATTACATTTTGCCTAAATGAAGTTGTGCTTTTTCTTTTTGTTTTATTTTATTTTTAAAAAAAGTAAGAAAACAATAATAAACACAAAATTATTATTCGATTAATAATTTTAAAAAAAGACTTTACTTACCTTATTGTCTTTTATTTATTATCCAAAAGCCCTGAAGCCTTGCAATCAGGGCCTCCTATATAAATGTTGGCGCTACAGTTGGTCAAGCCGCTCCTCGTTGCGCTCCCAGTGCGCGCTTTAATTTGCGCTTAATTTATTGGTGAGGGGGGGAAACGCATTGAGGGATTATAAGGAGGGTTTCAGGGCCCAATTCTACGGGTTTTCGGGTAAACTGATCAATATACCAACAGGCCGAGGTGGACATCCCTGAGTTTAACTAACAGCATCATCTGTAGATAGAAAGAAGAAAGAAAAAAGAAGAGGAAGACAAATGGATTTCAAATAAAATCGAAGAAAAGAAAAAAAAAACGAATTTAGTAAAAATCTGTTCAAAATGAAATTCAATATGTAACAATATGCACCTTCATTTCATTATTATTTAATCATTCTTATTCTGTATGATTATCGTTATTGATAATAAAGTACATGTCAACAATAATATTAATATAGGACGATAATAGTAAATAAAGAATAAATTGATTAGGCAAAAATTTCATCGTTTTAATTAATTAAATATTTTTTCATAAAAGCTATTTGTTATGACCTTTAGAACCTGATAAATGTTTGCTCTATAGGCAGTAATTATTCCACAGAAAGTGGTTCTAACCTATCACTTTTAAATTATTTTTTCTAGCGATAATGGTTATCATGTTTCTAAAAGGACAAATGATAATCACCCAGTTAAACTTATTTCATAAACATGTTTCTTAAAGGACAAGTTTTAAAAAATAGCAGACAGGTATTCTTGTCCAAAACCCCAGAAGTTTATATATTTCATGTAAATCTAGATAATAAAAAAAAAATGAAGCTGAAATACAAATCCAGCCTAGTTACAGATGACTAATTTATGGGGCCAAATGTGTGAGGAGGTCAACGCTTAATTATTGATAATACGCCATGCTGCAGGAATGTCATCAGACGTCTGGTTTAGAGCAAAGGATGGCGACACACATACACGCTCTCACACACACACTAATTAAAGTTATTCCGAATTAATCTGCGGAAATATAAAGGTCACAAAAATATTGAATAAATTCCCTTTTAGGTTAGAATCGTCTGTCTCTATTCAGTCAGGTTTTTGGTAGTTTTTTTTTTATATTAAAATGTGTTTTTCACTGAAAAGATCCCAACGCAGCTCTCTGCCTTTGCAAGGGGCCCTTTAAGGTCAACGTTTCGGTCTACCTCAATTTCAAAACCTGTTCTTGTGAAAACGATTTTATAAATAAAAAAAAATGATGAAACTATTTTTTTTTTTTAAATAATCATTAATAGTTGGATTGCACTGTATTATGCGTCCCCTGCTCATTTTCCCGGCTGTGTGCTTATGTTTGAACTTATGTCCCTGAAAAAAAAAAAAAATCAAATCTTCCAAGCTGATTTCTGCACTCATGTAATCTTTTATGACGTTTCTTGCAAAGATCTGTGTCAGAGAGCTAAAACTTCTTAACCCCCAGCTTAGCGTTGCCCAATCAAAAGTCTGATTAAGATCCCATCAGAATGTATTTGACCTCAGGAACTCTGCGCCTTCAGAAAACAGAAAACAGGGCTATTCCCCCTGAAAACAAACAAAGACGCACAGTTTTGTGCTCTGGTCCCTGTTCTAACTAAAACAACGCGTTGAACTCTCCTTTGCTTCATCTCTGCAGTAAAGTACGGTAAGCAAAGTAAGTTGAGGGAATGTGCGGGAGCCAGTGCAGCCTGTAATAATCCCCCCCTCCCCTTCTCTTCCTGCAGTCCGTGATTTAGCCCCTGGTGCTCCTAATGCTCCTAAAGCCCCAGCTGCTCCGCCTGGTCGCTGCGCTCTTCCCGCGACAGCCTGCGCACCACTCGCTTTATTAATAATTCACCCAAAAACTCCCCATTCCGAGGCGGCTTACTGTAAACAACCATCTAAAGCAGCCCTGCCACATTCTGATTATACACGCTGGTGAGGTGTGCTGTTTGATCGCAGCCGGAGCGCTTCCCCTTCCCGCACCGATCCCCGCTGCAGCCCGGGAGCAGACCGAGCGGCGCGCCGCAGCTCCGCCGGCATTCCGCTACCGGCACAACGCGCGCTGCGTGCGCCTCAAGGAGGAGGAGGTGGTGAGGGTGTCCCCCCCCCCTCCACCCACCCCCGGTTTGTGTGTATCTATATATGTGTGTGTGCGCGTGTGAGAGAGAGAGTGGATCGAGAGAGAGAGAGGGAGGGAGAGAGGGAGAGAGAGAGAGCGAAAGAGAAAGATATACGACGGTAAAAGCGATCGGGCGCGCTGCTTTTTGGACGCGTTTTGGACGCGGAGGCTGCTCGGCTGCAAAGGCTGTTTCATGAAAGCATAAGAGAAAAAAAACTTACTTTTGTCACCCCTCCTGTCCATTCATTTGATCGTAATATTAAGATCATTTCTGGGATTTTTTTTTTTTTTTTTTTAAACGGCTTCCAATCTGGACAAGTTCATCGGGACTTTGACGCGCACGTCTCCCCGACTTCCTCCTGCAGGACATGGGTGCATCTGACGCCAAACAGCGATAGGACGGAGGGAGGACCGGAGCTGCTGCTGTCCTGTTTCCAACCAGTCTTCTTCAGAGTGGACCCACTTTTTTCCTTCATCTGGGCCTAAGTCCGACTTCTTTAAAGGTCTTGTTTTTATTGTTTTGCTTCCGGCAACAACGCAGAGAAGAAGTCGCCCTCCCTCAGCTCCCTCTCTCTCTCACTTAGTTTTTTTTTTTTTTTTTTTTTTTTTTTTTTTGGACGCTGAACTTTTAAAGGAAAATGGGGCATTGAGAGGGTTGGCACATCTCCCCGCGCTATAATGGTACGTGCTTTGGAAACCTAATAGTTCCTTTCTGTTTGTCTCTATAGCGTAAGGAAGGCTGAATGTAAACAAAACCGGGATTCTGTTTGATTGAAGGTCACTGAATATCATTACAGTGAATGATCAGAGCAATCCTCAGTGTGCTAAGGTGACTGTAGCTGCAGCAGTGTGGGTGTGTGTGTGTCTGCGTTTATGACTATCTAATAGATACAAAATCATCAGAGTTCACATCGATTTACATTTTTTTTTATCAAGGTTTAGAATATATTGTAATTATCAGATGCAATTTGCAGCCTTGCAGAAATGCAACTCTGTCTTTTGCAATAAAACTTACTATAGCTATTTAAACTTAACTCACAGTTAACCTAAGCCAGCCTGCAGTAAACACTTGCTAAACCTGATAAAGAAAAAAAAACACTTCAAGAGGCTTAATGTAAATATGACAGAAGTGAACATCTTTGAAAATGGAAGTTTATTTAAATTTAAAATAATCAAAAAGGGAATACATTTAAATAAGTTTCTTAATAAAAATGCAATCATATCCTTTATTCCTTTTGATGTCACTAAAATCACAGGCTTGCGGAACCCTGGTTTAAGGAGGATATATCTGAAATAATTAGTCAGAATAAAATAGGAAATCAAACAGGGAAACTTTATGTAACATGTTTTTCAATAGGTGACAAACTGTATTAAAATGTCGCTTTATTGATCTTGCACTAAAGTCCACGGTGTGACATTTAAATTTAAAACCCGGTGCTGTTATTTACTGAAGCTTCTCTGATCAAACAGAATAAAACAGAAATGGATCAGCTCCACGCCGTTACTGTGATCATCTGCTTTTCCGCAAAGAGCCGAGGTCATCTCCATTTGCGCGTTTATTCAGTGCGCCTCTTTTCCCTCCTTTTCATTCCTGCTCGCTGTAACTCCGTGCCTGCAGACTCTTGAGCAAAGGGGGTGTGTGTGGGTGAGATGCCACATATAGGACTGTCAGATGATGGGGAGCGCGACAGCAGGACCTGCGGTGTCTCTTTAACATTGATCTGAAAATCGGATCTTTTAAAAAGTGAATTATCTCCTTAAGCCCAACAGCATTTAAAGGGATAAATCTCATAACGATAACAATAAAATCTTCTTAAAAATGGATGAAGTATAAGCTTTAAAATCCCAGATTGCTTTTACTGCCCCTGTTTTTCCTGTAAGCTGCAAGCTGATATTTGATTGTATAATTGTGCCACTGGATTTTTCAGCAACCAGAATAAAGCTTTTGCACTAAAAAAAATCTATAGATTCCCTCAGGGAGGGGAAGGATTTTAACTAAATAATAAAATGCATATTTATTTATCTATATTTAAATTTATTTATTTATTTATTTAGGCGTATTTAAACCTCTATCAAATGCCAAACATAAAGTATTTAAACACATTTATTCATAATTCCTTTTTTTTTTTTTGCTACTGCATCAAAATGTTAGATGATGATGGGAAAAAAAAATTATTATTGTTATTTTTTTTTTTTTGCACATATTTATGAAATATCTGAAGTGTCTGTTCCAGGTTTCTGTAATAAAGTTGCAGGTGAAAGTATTTAAATTTGTCTGCAGAAAAAAAATGCAAGAAGTTACACATTCTACAAAAAATGTGAATGTGATGCTCTCTTGTTTTATAATGCATTAATGAAAAGAATAATTATTATTATATTTAAGAAACAGTTTGAATATACACTTACAGATGAAATGAAATCTAAATTATCAAAGTAATATAGAACAATAAAACATAAATTATGGTAATAAAAAAATATAATATGAAAATATATTTAAAAAATTTATAGAGCATGCAAATTGTGTAAAAATCTATTTTCAATTTATGTCATCAATATCATTAAATCTTTGCAGTGTTGACAATGTTGTTAATCAGAACCAGGAGTTTTGGAGAAACTGTGTTTGCATTAATAGCTCATTTGTTAAAGTCAGCATTTACTTTGTTTTGCAGAGGTAAAAGAAAAAATAATTTATCAGTTCCATTCGCCTGGAGCTCCTATAGTCACTGCAGTACAAACATAGACAGAGCCTCTAAATGTCAAGTGTCATACACAGTTCTAATGTCAGCTAGTCAGTCTTTTCTGCAGCTCACCTGGAAGACAATAGTTTATAACTGGCACTGACGCTTATGAAGAACCTGTTTTTGTTTTCTTTGCTGGCCAAAGATTTCCCAGTCATTTGCATTGTGGTTGTTTTAGAGCAAACCTGCCAACAGCACAACTTGTCAGTCAAGAAAAAGCAAAGAAACTAAATTGTGCCAAGCGGGAAGACAGGTGTGAATCTTTCTGTGTTAAGATTGCCAAAGCATTATTGGAGATATAAGGAGGTGAAGAGTGAAAAGTCTGAAATAACTTCAATCCACTGCTATATTTAGGGTGTTTGAATTGTGATATATTATGATTATTTGCTGTCTGATTGTGGTGAACTCTACTATATTCGAACCATAACCACAATAAAATCCCTCCAGGGATCAGATGCTTTGGGACACAAAGGAATGATTGTACTAACCAAAACCTCGCTGTTAAATTCACTAAGGCGATGCAGCATGTTACTGAGTGTGGTTTGGCTATTAAGAGAAAGAAAGAAAGATAATGAGGATCCATGGAGGAAAAGCGGTGTCCATGGCATTTGGTAACTGGATCCACAGAGAAGGTGCACGGTGCAAGCAGTACGGCAGTGAAACGTTGCTGTCTTGGTAGATCAGTTACAATTGGTGTTGTATTATCAACAAGCCACAGTTCAGAGCCTATCCTGTCGAGTGAGATCAGTAGTTGGCAGGCAAGCCGCCAGGACAAGTGAGTATTGGAGTGTGTGGCAGTGTGAGTATCTCCTCTTGTTTCTTTGGAACAGTTTCGGTGAGTGAACTTTTTCAATGAAGACAGGGCTGCTAATGTTCATGCTATCACATGAACAGCTTCACTGCACCTCACCTTATTTCTGACTTAAGTCATCAGTGTGTTTTCATGCACTGCTGTCCAGCACAGTTAGGCCTCTTGGATCTCACCCTAGACCTTCAACCAGTGGTGTTACAAGGTTCATGAGCCAAGCTGCTAATCTAACAGTGACGGCATGAGCCACCCCTTACAAACCTTATCAGATAGTTATGGTATGGAGGAAGAAAACAAGACTGTTGCTGAAGTTTGAATTTGATTTGTTACTTCCTATTTCCACTAAAGGGATATTCCCCAGCCTTTTAAGAAAAGTGGACTGTGTTATCTAGTTCAAAATCAAAATATTTTAACCAGCCAAACCTGAACTTGATAAGTCGATGTGGTCTTGTTTGGTTTAAGAAACAGTTTAAGTTCTTTGTGAAAACCCAAGAGCATTTTCTAAGCTTGATTTTCATCAGATCAACCTTAAAAAATATATACAAAATATAATAATAATAATACCGGACAGTGTTAAGTACTTGCCACTTAACTTTTAAATTCAAAATCACCATTTATTTTTAATTTAATGTTTATGCATTGCTGAATTCCAACAACATTAACTAATGTTTTTATAGTTAAAAAAAAACACCTTTTGAACAGGATTTGACTATAACACTTGCTAAAAAGCAAAGCTTTGAAACTCTGACACATCGTAACTGTGGTTGTCAAGAAAAAGGTTTACATGCTGCACTGTTTACATAGGTTTTTTAGAGTTTGGATTGCACTTTAGTCAGCAACAGATTTAGCTAAAATCAAAGCATCTACTAGCTACTGTACTGAGCCAGTCATTGCTAACTAATAGAATAGGTGTCCATGATTTTACTCTTTATATAAAGGGTTTCCGGTTTTAAATTGTCTACAATAGTGCTAATGCTAAGGCAAACTTGCTAGTAATCAGATGAAGCCAAATTAACTCTAAAACAGTAAAAATGACATTGCAGCTCCTTTTGTTTGCCATAAAATCAGAAGAATCATATCAATGGTTATTTAGATTTTTTTAAAAAGTTTATTTATTTAAGGAAGCCTGTTTTAGCTGTTTATTAGCAGGTAAGGAACCTTTTTTGGTGCCTTCTTACTTTTCTCAAATCCTTGGCAGATAGTCCTGTATGATGGTGACCGGATGTACTGACCCGGGCTCCCTTAGATAATTGAAATAATTAAAAAATTGAAGCTATTTATATGATGTGAATATGTATCTCTTTTGGATCTGACTTGTGAAGTGCCTAGAGATGAGAGTTGTTAGAAATCGTTTCTATAGTTAAACTGAAATCAGAGTTAATGAATTCGATTTACCAAAATAAATGAATTCAGACTTTTACACCATGGGTTAAATGTAGTTTGTTTGCTTTATTGCTATAGATACATTCATACCAACTGGTCAAGAGAAGGAGACAACTAAGGGTGAAATTCATGTAGCAACCCCCCACCCAAAGCCTTGCAGTATTTATTTCACTAGCTTTTTATGAAAACAACAGCGGAGTTTGGCGTCACGCTCATCATTACTTCGTCTTGGCTCCACTTTTGGTCCTGCTAAACCTTCAGGACCAAGAAGCGGAGTGAAATAATTAGCCCCCACTCTCCTCAGCCATCAATCTATTCTTACCTCTTATGTCTACTATTGTTTTCCCATTTTGTCAAACCCTCACCATCCCCAGAGTATAGTTGTGTAAAAAAAAAATGTATTTTTCCAACATTTCTCCCTGAGGTAGCTTTGGCAAGGACTCACACGGCGGCCATTTCTGCCTTTCATACAGTCCTCAGACACTGTGGAACAGATCGCCGGTGCGGCCTGGAGTCTTTGAAGTGGCTGCCATCTCATGCAGGTTGGCTGGACCGTCTCTCCCTCTCTCTTTCCCCCCCCTCATCACCCCCAATTTTCATCCGGCGTCTAAACTTGGCACTGGTATTGTCAATGACCAGATCTTGACATTAAAAACATTCATTTATAGGTAAAAATTAGATTTTAAAAAGATCCCCCGACCGAAGACGCAAATAATAATCGCAGAAGTACGGTCCAGTCTGAGGTGTGTTAGTGCTGCGCTTTCTGAGCTGCAGAATCACTGATGTGCTGCCATTCTCTTGCTTTAAAATGGAGCCATGTGAGAACAAATTCCACCATGAGAGGCTTCCTACACAAAACTGTGTGGAGCGTGTGTGCATGTGCGTAAATGTGAGAGTCTGAGCAGGTTTCGGAGATCTCACCTCCAAAGAATTTGGCCATATGGTCGTCAACACATCCATCGAGAGAGAGAGACGAAAAGACGGATAGAGGAACGGGCCAAGAAGGACTTAGTGAAATAAAGGGGGAGAAAGTGAAAGAGAGGTGTCTTCTTTTGTCGGAAGGAAGCAGCTAAAAACACATCTTATGTACCCCTACCTTAGATCAGATGGCTTGCAAGGAAAAACAACAGCAAAGAAAAAAAAAAGATGAAATCCTCCAAAGTATCTTCTCTCTACTCAACATATTTGCTAAGTCGGAAAATCTGTCTCAATTAGCACATTTGCATTGGGCGATGATGGACTCCAAATAGGTCACTGACTCAATCTCCCGCCTCCGAATCTTCCCTCTAAAATGTTAATTAAGGAGGGCTTTGAGATTTTTTCGCTCTGGGCTGGCCATATGGGCTGGGCATATGCTCTATATATACAGTACAATATATAATTCATACACTGCTGCAGGAGAGAGAGTCTGCTTGGGGCCCCAGAGTTTTTGTTGTTTTTTTGTTGTTGTTTTTTTTGTTGTTTTTTTTTGAAGGGTTTACTACAAAGGAACGTCAGTATGTTCTGGCCTCCCCAGTGGCAGGTACAGAGCTTAGTCTATTCATTAGCTCCGTGTCATTCACTGTTGCACAATGGGATTGAGGTTCATCAGCACCTGTTTCTTTGGCTGACAACATAAAGAGGGCATGTAAACTGCTCTTTGTCAGTTGGTTAATATGGAATGAGAGCAAATGATCTGTTATTCACAATGAGATGATTTTTTGGGGGGTTATTTTATTTTGTCTTTCTGCTCTAAAGCTCTACATACAGAGGATTTTTGAATGAACATTCTGTTATCAGGTTATTAGCAGTTAATATCTTACCGGCAGTAGATAACTATCTAGTTGTTTTCCTTTTTCATTCATTCAGCCTGAATCTTGTTCAAACAATATCAAGACTAAAGAGGAATATCAACCTAAAACTTTACTAATTTAAAAATATCATAGTAATAATATAATAATATCATAGTCAGATGCTTATATTCAAATAAGCATGTATTTTAACAGTCTATAAACTATAGGCTGTCAGGTTCTCAGGTTTGGATGATTCTGTCTTTGTTTTGTTAAACAAGAGATGAACCATTTAAAATATCTGTATTTTCTTCTCCTAAAGGATACGGGTCCAGATGAATAGCAAATAGATGTATAGCAATGCTAGAGATTTTTTGTCAATATTAATGGAGGCTGCAGACAAGACCCCATCATTTATTGTAAAACACTAGAAAAGAAAATTGCAATTGTAGCTAATGGCTTCCTAGATAAGGGTAGTCCTAAAATGATCCTACTTAAAAATCCTCAGAGCAGTTTGTGATAGAGTGGCGGCCCAGTGGTTAGGGCATTGCGCCTGGATCCCAGAGGTTCTGAGTTCTAGCCCAACTCCCACGGACTACCATTCTGGGTCCCTGAGCTAGACCTTTAACCCCACACTGCTCCCCAGGCACCGCACAACAGCATCCCACTGATCCCCAAGGGGATGGGTTAAATGCAAAGAGGGAATTTTGTTGCTCTGTACTTGTGATAATGTAATGACAATAAAGTTGAATTCTATTCTAGATATTAGTTATACAAACCTTTAAATGGTCGAGGTACTTGCATTGTGCCGTTAATACAAGGATTATTTTCAATAAAACATGGAGGTAAAAGGCAAAGCTACCTGCAAGAGATAATTCTCCTGACTTCCAAACTGAATATAAGTCTAGATTTGCTGGAACCAGATGCTAGCTCTAGCATCTAGTCAGAGAGGGACTAAAAGCTAAAGCAGCTGCAAACATCTTTAAAAGACTCTAGTCTCAAAAACTGAATAGTTATTACAAAAGCTAATTCATGCAACTATATTTTACCATTTTTATTTTAGTTTATTTACAATGAAGGTGTAAATGATCTTCCTGCATAATGAGAATGGGGTATGTAAAGTATTTACTGTCAGAGCAACAACCTATATTACAACTTACTTTTTTATTCATTTTCCTTTTTTCTTGATCTGTTTCGCACAATATCATTGGTTTCTCAGTGTCTTCCCCTTTTTTTGTTTCTGTTAACAAGATAAATAAGATGACCCAGTGAAAATGTCCCAACGGTTTAATCGATCATGATAGTTTTTCCATAATTCTTTAAAATGGTTTTTAGATTTCTGTCGTTTTAAAACTGTAGAAGTCCATTTTTTCTCAGTCCATCACAAATTACCTGTTAACTTCAGTGTCTTAAGTGTATTTAATAAATAAATATATTGTCATCTGCAGCATGATATTAGCTGTTTATCACTATTTGATAACCTTACTTCAAAAATCCTGAACTGTGAATTTAAAACTGGCAGAAATTAAGTCTGCATCACTGCAATTATTTGCTCCGATACTTCATTATGTTTCCTTGCACACTCGCTGTTGTCGTGATGCCATCAGGCCAGACTCCCTTTCACTAGCAGAATGAGGCAGTTCTACGCCAGTGAAAACAGCTCTTTCCCACTCAGCTCATTTGGACATGGCCAAACCAATGAGAGGAGGCCTGCTTCAGCACCTGACTCTGTTTCTGGCTGGCCGCAGCCAATCACAGGGGCTCCAGCACACCTGATGCATTGCCGGTTATCAGAAGGCTCAGGATGGTGTGGACCCCTGTGCAGGTGCCGTGGATCCAGGCCATTAATGGGGCTGCCAGCCAATCAGATACCTCGTTTCATTAACACACATGTGTTTCCTGGCAGACAGGGTGTTTGCCTTTCATGCTTGTATTCAGTGTTGTATATTAGCACGTAAAAGTACATAAGAAGAACTCCGCTACCTCATTCCCATAATGCTTTGCTGCCTTATCAGCAGGCCTCTCGCTCTCACGCTGTTCCTAGCTCCATCAACATCGTGAAACTCAACAATAGGCGCTGTGTTGTCCCCTCAAGGAGCCCAGGGCCTCCTCAATAAAAGCTGGACGAAAACAAAAAAAAAGAAAAGAATCATGTTTATGGACTAATAAAGATGATTAGAAATCGCACAATTGCAGAAAAATGGGAGGTTTGCGAGTGCAGATTATCTGTAATAAAAAGCCGAGGGGAGGGCCGGGGTAGAGGGGGAGATGGAGAGTGAGCTGTACAGACCTCTCATTGCGAAGGATATGAATAGCCTTTGTTTTCACCACAACTCAGGGCTGTGTGGTCTGCCAACGTCTGGCTCTTATTATGGGGTTTGTGTCTGTGTGTCTGCGTAAGTGGCATGCACGTGTGCACTGGTGGTAGCTTGCAAGCATTGCCGTGTGTTTGTGTGCAAGGCAAGTAGCACATGTTTAAAAAAAAAACATATATGGGAGATTATATTTCCAGGGAAAGGGGGGTATATGTATGTGTGCATCTCAACACAGGCACATTAGACGTCTCCTCCCTGCTCTTCTTCGCTAAATGAATGCTGCATGGGGTCTTGGGCTGGCACAAGCGGGTGTGCACGCTTTTTTATCCGTTAAAGTTGTGAAATGAAATAGGATTTCACAGAACGCCGGAGCGGCTGTGGGATTTGTGCTCCCTTTGGCTAAGTAGAGTGGGGATAGCTTGATCCAATCAACGGCAGAAATGCAAGGAGAGCCTATTTCACAGCTCCGGGCCCTGCCAGA
The DNA here is from genome assembly GCF_000732505.1 of Cyprinodon variegatus. Lineage (NCBI taxonomy): Eukaryota > Metazoa > Chordata > Actinopteri > Cyprinodontiformes > Cyprinodontidae > Cyprinodon > Cyprinodon variegatus. The sequence continues at coordinate 257,366 of NW_015151017.1, read as the reverse complement.
ACCCTGCCTGTCCGCCTGCCTGCTTGTCTTAGAATACAAATGAAGCTCCCTGAATGCACACCTACACACATATGCATGCATACACATTTGTATTTGGACTGTGGATTGTAGAGCCTCTCTAGAGAGAGGATAACTATTATATCTTCATTATTATTATAATGAGAAAAACATATTTGTGAGAAAGAAAAACGACATCAAATGTTTGATCACACTGTTTTCTTTCAGTATAAAATCATATTCCTTAATTACGTGCAATTTGTTATTAGGTGGTTTACATTTGTGTGTATAACGCCTAAAACAAACATCCTTTTTTTCACAGCATAATCTTTCACCTTAGAAATGTGATACATTCCTTTAAATTGACTTCTTTTTACCTGCATGGTGGAAAAATCAACATAGCTTCTCGTTGTGATTGCTTTCAATTAATGTGCTAAACACTTACTCTGTCCAACCCAAAGGTAATATTGTATTAACCACTTTGAACAGTCCCTTTGTGCTTTGATGTCTTTTACACTCTGTCATTGAAAAAGCATCTCCAACACTCTGGTCGACTAAAAATGTTTCTCAGTATTTTTTTTTCATTTAACCTGTCAGGAAATGTGTTACCAGGGGTTTAATTGCAAATACAGATGTGTTTTGATTATGTTGTTTTGTTTTGCCAGTTTAGTGTCTACCTAAATTGAATGGCATTTTCTGTTTTCTTTCCTATTTTCAGAGTTTCTATGAGAAATTAGCCTCCGGTTTACATTTGTAGCACCATTATTAACTCAGAGAACATTAATCTACTCAACACTCTGATCAGACAGTATGAATAGTTAGTAAAGTGTAAAATATGGCACTATTATGGAAATTGTTGTTGGTAAAAAGTAGTATCAATAAATAAACAAACAGCTATATAAACAACCGTTAAATTAAAGGTTGAAGTTTGAATTTTCCTTTGTACATATCTTCATTAGAGTGTCCATAAAATCAGAAAGCAACTGTTTAAAACTGATAATTGCTTAAGGCTCAGTGCCAATTGGGAAAGAAATAAAAAACAAACAAACACTATTTTTTTAAATGAACAAATATATATTATATATATGATCAAATCTAAGAAGAAGAACCGTGTGTAAAAGAATTAATGTGTAATAAGAACATCTCTCTCTAATTTGCTACTATGTGTGTCATTGTTTTTCAGGCTACTGACACTTACCTGGTGAACGACGATCCAAGAGGCCCAGGGATGCCTGAATGTTTCCTTGTGTCGGACACATACAGGGTATAAACACACACATTTTAAAAAACCAATTTCATTTATCTTTTTATTTTCAAACCAACCAGATGATAACAGAGATTAAGTATCTGGGAATTGGATAAGATTTCCACTTCATCAACACATCAAAGCATCCTTCTTAGCATCTTCCCGAATTAAATTCACATTTTACTTCCATTGTTTTATCTTCTTCATATCTTTTTTGTCTTCTCATTAAATCCCCCAACACATTCCACTTAAATTGTGCTAAAATTCAACTCCGCAAAAGAAGCTGAAAATACTTAGCTAAAGACAAAAAAAAGAAGGGAAAAAAATCTCTGTTTGAAGCCAGATTTAACATAATTTTTTTATTTCTGCCGGACACGCTCCGTGTGGCACACACCACATGTAGTCCTCTTTTTACATGTCTGTAAAAACTCTGCTTTTCAGGTTAACGTGCGACAGCTGGAAACCTGCTCCTTCGGCCTGCGTGCTCCAATCTGACATGTTCCTACTTAGTTTGTTTTTTTTAAGCTGAAATTAAGACGTGATGACATCAGACTAGGAAAATAAATCTATACATTTTTTCTCCCACTCTTTCTCCCAGCCGAATGCAAACACAGTAATCCAAACCACACCGAGTATAACGTTCAAGCGGCTATTAAACACAGTAAACACATGAAAAGCAGCAGGCGTGACACATTGCTTCGCGCACACGCTCAGATTGGAAACAGATCCGTGCAGTCAGTGGGATCCATGCTGGATATCATACGCTTCTTTAAGTCACACTGGCCTGTAAGCCATTTCTCTTAAAACTGCACATGCATGTCTGTATAAATTTGACTTTGTGTGCTCCCCTTCCCAAAGCATATATATAAACAGCTTATTCAAACAATATTTACACTGTACTGCAAAGTAAATGGGCACAGTTACACACATTTTCCACTCACATATTTCCTGCCTTTTAAGAAAAGGCGACCTCAACCACCTGTCTCACACATTTAGCATGCTAATGGCTGCATCAGTATGCTACATCACTTTCAATATTTAATGGCCTAGCCACAGGCGATGGGAAATAGCAAGTATATGGGCAGCGCCGCGTGTCAACGGGAAACCATAACATGCTAACTTTAGACAGGACCATATGGTTTTCTCATGTGCTCTTTAACAGCTCGAAAACCACTAGATCTGTGCGCATGCGAGAGGCTTTCATAGGTGATGTTCAGACTCCCTGTTTGATCACAGGCTGATGGGGGCTGCTTGGAAAGCAAACAGCGGGCGCTGGGTTTCTGCTGCGCCAGTGGTTGCAATAGTAGTCTTGTTATTGGGATGGACACTTAATGGCCGACTCAAGATGGCAACACAGGCAGCCGGCGAAGTTGGACAGCTGAAAGGGGCGGTTTGTTCGATGGAGAAGCCAACTAAAGAAAGATGCAAAAGATTAGAAAACAAAAAAGGGAGAAAAACCTTGCAAAAGAGAAGCACTGAGAAAAGGGAGAAAGGGGTAGACGGTGAGCGAAAAGAGGAGGGAAAACGAAGGAGAGCACACAAAGACTTTGGGTTTGGGCCTGTGCCGTGGTGGGGTGTGGTTTGGAAAGAGGAGAGACTCTGGCAAGGGAACACTGCACCTCCAAATGCTTTACTTTCTTTCACATTTATTTTGCATTTTACTCCTCTTTTTTCTCCTCAATCTTCTCCTTTCCCTGGTTGTTTGTGCCAACGCGTCTTTGACCAGCAGACGTTTGTGCCCATGTAAGAACTCTAGGCGCGGGTGTACGCGTACCTTGTGTTCTGTACTTGATACGCCTGTTTTTCTTTTTTTTGTTGTTTTTTTTTTACTTTTTTTGTGGTGTCTCTTAAGTATCGTACATAGGCTGAGGTCTCGTAAAGCTGCACTGCTTCGTATCCCTTCTTCCCCACACCCCACCCCCAAAATCTTGGCATTAGAGCAGCGGGGTGACTTCAGCCCCTAAAACCGCACCCTTTTACACAACTTAAACACACTCACGGACGTATTTGCATGGAGAAAATGTATTCCAACTTAGGCATACACACACTCTTTCACACGCACTCTTTCACGCACACACATATGGAGCAGGGGCTTATGTATAATTGCAGGCAGTTTGCCTGCATATATGAGTTTGATTAGACTGAGTAGCAGGGAGCGGGCGAGGATAGAGCCAAGCCTGATTAGAAACAGAGTGCATTTGCTTCCATACAATAGGACACACAATATGAGGTTAGGTTGCCGGAGTTCAGGGTACTATATCTCTTTATTTATACAATGAAACCTGGAAAATATTGTAGAGTTAGTTAAAGATGGTAAATGTTTTTATTCGCTAATGTCGAGTTAAAATCACCAAGAAGGTTCTTATTCTCTGAGAAAGTGCAAGGTTTTCCAAATGCTTATTGAACAAAGAAGCTGCTACTTATGATTTGTGTTTATTTGGGTCGATTACATCACAATACACAAAATCAGTCGTATTTTCCAATATAGCCCCAACATACTACTGCTGCTATGAAAGTTGGATCCAATTACTGAACTGAGAAGAGTAGATATCTTCGGAGGATCTCTGGTTCATTGTGTTTGTCTTTATGCTATGTCACTAGAGGCATCTCTGAAATATGTTTTTGGGATGGTAGACATTTACCTTCATTATTAAATAACAGTCTTCAAATAAAAAAATATTTTATAAAAACAGGAAAAACTCACCATTAGGTGGCAACCCTCAAAAATTGTATTTTTTCAGAAATTTCTGAAGTAAAATAAATAAACAGAGAAAAAAGATCCACAAAATCTAGATTTGTTTAGTTCTTCTCATATTGGCACTTAGACATAATCCCAACTCCCATATTAAAATATTTCACACAACATTTATGTTCCAGAAGAAGAGCTCCTCACTTAAAAAAATAGAGGTTAAGAGAATCCTCTTCCAAAAAAAAAAGAAAAGGGCTTCAGGTTTCAACACCTCGTAAAACGCAAACAATTAAAACCGCCTCATTTAAGATGATGCCTCGTACAGAAGCGCCCTACACTGCACACACTGCCTTCAGTGTATAGTGAACCTTCACGTTTAGGACACAGAGCTCAGGGGCCCCTTCCAGCAGATTATGGGCTGACAAAAGACCACAGAATCTGAGCTGTAAATTTAAAACATTTTTTTGGTGCCTATTTTGGTCATTGCTGGGTTTGCTTCTGCATTCTTTGCAACAGCAAAGGATACTAAAGCGAGAAAAAAAAAGAGAGAACTATGAAAAGGAAAGCAATTTTAAGGACAGTGTTAGCAAGACAGACCAGAAATACTGCTCAGGTTTAAAGATTTAAAGTTTTAATATCAGGGAAAGCAAAAGCTTGAAAAAAAGAAGTTAAATATGCAGACAGACTCGGGTTAATGATATTTTATTAGTATTATGCTCATTTTCTGTCATTTTGCATCAAAGAAAAGTGGAGTATTTCTGCACAAACAAGTATACACCATTAATAAAAACATAGGTGCATCCTTGGCAGGGTTTTAAAAGACACTTTTATAAGAGAAGTCTGAAGAAAAAAAGGATAATTGCTTTGTGCATATTTTGGGTTCAAAGCATCATAACAGGTGCAATAACTAAGCTAATCAGATTGCATTTATAGATCAAATACAAGGAAACAACTTTGATGAAGTTATTTTCTTTAAAAAGCAAACTACACTTTTTTTTTTAACAACACAGTTTGGTAAAAAAAAAAAGAAATCAGTGTGTATTAGGGTCGTTAACAAGACCGGCAAAACAATATAATGTAGCTGAGGTTATAATATTAATAAACAGAAGTGAAAGCCCTGAAAGATTGTTATCAATATACATAAGGGGGAGTGGTGGCTTAGCCGTAATTGCACTTAAAGTTCTGATTTCAAGCCCAACTCCCACAGATTGCCACTCTGGGTCCCTGAGCAAAGAAAGGAGATGCAGAGAGTGAATTTCATAGCTTTGTACGTGTGAGAGTGTAATGAGAATAAAGTTGAATTTTATTCAATTCTAAAAACAAAGCCCAACAGAAATACATATTCTCTGATCTGTATCCCTCTGCCTTATGTGATGTCACCAGGTGCATATATTCGGATTCCTAATTTTATGCGGGTGGATTTTTATCTTGATCGGAGATTTTTTTTCTGAAAAATAAATATATTAACAAATAAGATACATTTTATAGGTGAGAAGTTGAATGTGGAATAATTGATTTTACAGAAAACTAAAAAAAGTGACTTTAAAGATACGATCTGGCTGTGTTTTTTTATAGAGGGGACAGTGTGAACCAACAATAAAAAACAAAGATCAGTCAATCAGCTGTAAACCGTTAGTTCTCCCTAAATGTTCATAGTCTGGTTATAAACGTTGCTCTTAGGAAGAGCCCCCTCAGAAACTTCAGATCTCCCTGGGCCTTATTCAACTTTGGATCGGCCCTGGACAGCTTCTTTCTAAAGAGGAACAAACTTCATATTAAAAGTGAAATTGTGTGAGGCTGTTGGAGCGGCGGGACAGAGAGGGGGAGAGTCAGAGCGAAAGAGCAAGGGAGGGAGGGAGCAGAGAGAGGGAGAGAAAAAAAAGAAAAACTTTCCTCTAAAGTTGGTGCGGAGCTTTCACTGAGAGCGAGGCGGGGTTATACAGCCTGGACTGAGCCACAGCGGCTTTGCAATGCGGCACCGCAGCGAACCTCCATCCAACTTTGTGATCAACCTCTCCAGTTTTCATCTCTAGGCTCCACCATGTACTCCCCTTACTGCTTGACACAGGTATGAGAGAGAAAACGGGAAGAAACGGTCCGTTTGTTGCGCTGCTGTTTTCCGGTGTCCTCTCTCTCTCTCTCTCTCTCTCTGGCTTGTTCCTACTGTATTCTGTGCGGTTACAGTGTTGTGCTGCTGCTGCTGCCTGTCATTTGATGCGTATTAAGGAACCTTTTATCCCCTCTTTCCTTCCCAACTCGGCTCTCTTTCAGCGGACAGAGTCTAACTTTCCTCTCCGTCTGTGCGTCGGTTCTCTCTCCTGGCATTCCTCCAGCGGGCTTATAGTTGCGCGTCTCATTGCGCATGGTTTGGAGAGAAAATGGCGCTTCTCCCAAATCTATTTTATATTAAACTAGAGGTTGGAGGAAAGGGGGAAGCAGGGGGTGCTGTCCTACAAACTCTTCTCGGGTTAAAGCGACTTTATGATAACTCAAACTAATAATAAACTATGAGTTCTGTTTTAATTAATATATTTTTTCAATATGTTTTTTTTTTTTTTTTTGACTTCCAGACTTTTTGGGATCGGCCGTATGGGGCCTTTCGGGTCACTGTAGACCCGCTTTCATCCGGGCCCCATATTTCTGCTTAAAAAAAAAGAAAAAGAGGCAACTTTTCACGCATAAACTCTGGCACGTGCGCCTTGCGACTCCACGCTGCGTGGTTATTATTTAAAGAAGCAATATTACGTCTGCAATATCTAATTATCTAATATGTGATCAGACACATGGATTTCAAGGGGAGAGGTAGCATAAAAAAGGCTAAAGTGGTTTATTTTTCCTTCTTAAATTGCAACATTAGTGTAATCAGTCAACATATTAATTTGCATAAGATGATTAAGTAAGAAAAAGTAAGAAAAAACATAATATTGTAATTATAAAATGATATATAAAACGTTATTGGCTTGGATATATTTTATTTATTTATTTTTACCTTGCCCTTATTTTCTGTAGGTACTCAGTAGACAGAAGTGATAGGTCTGCAATTATAATTTTTATGACCTGAAAAACCCTGTAATTTGCTTTCCATTTATGAGTTTTCACTCAAACTGTTCATTCCAAACAGTAGAAAAGGGGTTTAAGGCTCTACAGCCCTAATAGTTTCATACACTTCTTGACATGATTTCTTTCTTTTTTCATTAATAACGATTTTTTTTTTGTTATTATTAGCCCATTTTTCATATATCAACCCCCAAAAAACAAGAAGGACTGTTTTCTGTCTCATAGCCCCAAACTGAAAGGTCAAGCTGCAGATGACCTTTTATGTTTTCCTCTCATTGCTTTGGGCGTTGAACCGGACATAGGGCTAAATATATTCTTAAATATATGTTCCTTAAATGCACATTTGCTTATTTTATATCGCGCAGTCACTGCAGAGTTAACAGATGAGAAATGGAGGAGCGGGAGAGCCTGCAGCTTCAGGCCGCCCTTCACTGCGCGTCTCCTCAGACAGGCTATGGCTGCCGCTCCTGTGTGCCAAAATGCTCAAATCTAATTCATCTGTAACTCTTTGGATTTTCTTTTTTTAATCATTTTTTTATATGTAATTGGTGGTATCACTCATTATAAGGGGCTTACATAAAAATATATTTATATTTGTACTTTTTATGTAACATAATGAGGGATATTTACTTTGTTTAAAAATATAGAATTCCTTTTACTTGTTTTTGCTTTGTGAAATCCCAGCTGATCATCTTGGAGATATGCTTTTTTCCTGTGACCCCAGCAGGTCACGGCCCACAGCGCTTCTGTTTCTTGCCGAGGTGCGCCTTCTTGCATTGATCCTGATAAAAGTTTTTTTTTTTTTCGAATTTATATGGGGGATTTCTTTAGGAGCACATGTACGATATGTTAGTGTTTGACCTTCACGGTGATTCCTTTTCCTCAAACAGAGTAGCCAATAAAAACCACGCGGATTCCTTTCTCCGTGCGTCTCCGTGTGTGTTGTTTCAGGGCCCTCTGAGCTGCACAGATACACAGAAACATGGGATTTTTCACATATTATTATCCCTACTGATCATCTTTCCAGAACAAACTCTGATGCCATCATCAGGTTGGATTTTTCTCTCGTTTCTTGGCTTCCCTTGTCCTCTCCGTGCTTGTCAAAAAGAGATTTTCAGATGAGATCCGTAAAACAACTCCAGCGGCTCCACTGCATATTCAGTGCAGATAATTTTCCGAACCCACTGGTATGAAGCAGAAGTCCGCATCGAGTTTCCCCTTTCTTTCTCTTTCCAATAATTAGAATGAACTGGCAACAGAACCTCTGAGGAGCGCACAGACGCGCACATCGATTTATGGACATCAATCATATCTGATTTATATATTTTACATTTTTATGATCTTAGGATAACATCATGCAGAGTGTGAGCTTCAGGGATGCTCATTTCAAATAAGCCCGAACCTGTAGTTTGCTGAGATGGCTGTCAGCTTCCTGCGTCACAAGGTTGATGGATAGACTGGTGCGCAACGACACCAAGTGAATTCAGTGGAGCTCGCAGTTGTCTAAATAATTTACAAATCAAAAGAAAAACATTCAAATCTGACTCAAACAATCACACATGTATTATTAATGCGGGCAAAAAGCTTTGTTGGAATGGCCACGCAGGATTGACGGACCCCGAGCAGCCAAAAAGCGCTCCAGCCAAACATCACCAGGAGGCTGGTTATGGCGCTGTTTCATGTCCGTGCGACGGAAGTGCACTTGCATGAAGTTTTAATGCGTTAATTAAAACTTTTATGTGCTGCGTTTTGAAATCAATTATTCCAGACTCCGGTTAAATCCCCTTTTCATCCTGTTGAGATGAGCCCTTAATGCGGACTGCGCCGCTTCTTGGCGAGCGTCGCCAACTTCTGAAGGTCTTCCGCAAACTCGCTGATGTTTAACAATGTGCAATAGACTGCAGTTTGCACGCAAAAGTTCTTATTTGCTCGCAGGATTCTCTCTGTAAACGTTTCGTGTCCGATTATATTCCTCTCTCTAAGTGTTGCAAATTTTGAGATCAAGCGAGTGCTTGAAATTCTTTCTGTTTGGCAAAAGAATGAGGGTGAAATCTAGCTTATACTGTAGCCAGAGCAACAGAAAACCGTGGAAGTTTTGCAGTTAGTAGCCTATATCAGGAGGTAAAAAGCACCTTCATTTTAACAGGAAGATTAAAAAAAATAAATCTGTTAGGATCTCAGATACTATGCAGGTTAAATTAAATGATTATTTTTATATTTCCCTCCAAATCAATGATGTTGTTTTCTGCATATATTATATTAATGTTTGATGACAATACAAATATTACTCTGTAATATTTCACACTGATGACCACTGCAGGATTTTACTAATAGGACAATTTATTAAAGCTCACAGCTAAATTTTTTGAAACTTGCTCAAACATAATGTTTATACTTTTTTTTTTACCTTTAGAACACCATATGATAATCAGTTTCATTCGCTCTCTTGCTATTTTACTATAAATCAATATTTGGCAAATATAAAATGGATAATCTCAATCATGTTTTAGCTGCAGGTCACTGGTGACATCATAAGAGGACATTAGACAACATATTGCTTATGAGCGTCCCCATTTTTTTTTTTTTTTAATTTGTACTCAGTTATTTTTCTTTAATGCTGTTTTAATATTGTATTTTGTGATGTTCTGTCCTGTAAATCCATCCCTAACATTGCTTTATTCATCATTTAATGCACAACAAATACGTCACCCCTTCTAATTCTGTTTGGTCTGTATTTTGGCCATTATGACTGTATGTAGATGATTTAAGCTGATCCTTGTTGCAAAATCATTCCTGAAATAGGTTCAACATTCATACATACAGGTCAAATACTCACAAAGCTTGAGTAAAAACATACGAAAGTGGGATTTTATAAAAACATGTAGAAATGTGTATTGATTTTGTTTCAGGTTAGGTTATATCTTGATCAAAAATGATTGATATGATATAGAAAACTGATCATATGCCGTTTTGTAGGTAAACTATGTCTGAAATGAGTTGGAATGATTTTGTTAAGAAAAAAAAAAGGAAAAAGTCTGGCTACTAGATTTAATTTTGTGGTAATTCTATTGTTTTTTGGGGGGAAATTTGTGTTGACATTTTAGTGTAAGCTCTTTCCAGGCCTGCAGTCCATCACTTAGCTGTTCACAGCTATTTATGTGTTTTGTATTCCCCAACCCTTTTTTTTGCATCAGCCCACAGTTCTGGTTTCACTGAGAATGGATGTGACAGCATCGGTGCTGGTGTAAGCCGAGGTGGGCATGCACGATCTAGTAACATACCGGCCTGCACCAGCATCACTATGCACAAACACACAAAGGACTCACAGGTACACACAAGCACCTTTAACTCCAAGTTAATACGCACAACACAGGCAGGAGAATAACCTTTAATGCAAAGTGGACAGTAGGCTGGGATGAACTGGTCTGTTGACTGCAGGCCTACAGGCAGCTGGTGGGTGGTGGACAGAACCTGGGGGTACATGGTGTTCTTTTTACTTATTCATCCTTTCTGCTGGAGGCGGAGCAGGTCCACCTTATACCATTTTGGCCAACAGTGAGAGCTTGTAGGCATCGACGGTGGAGAGGAGCGCGAGAATGTGGGAAGCACACATGTCAATATTAGCTGAACACTGACTCAATGGATTTTGAGCTCAAAAAAAGGAAAAAAAATAATCAACTTGATTTGGGAGTCATGAATTGACTCTTCATTCTTTACAAACTTGGCTACAATATTTGAATTCTGTCTGTTCAAACACAGATTTCATATTTTATTCGTAACATGAGAAAAATGTATTGTGAGCAGTTCTGTAAGCTAAACCTTGAAGCAGAGTTTGGACAGACCTCCTCTGCCTGAGCGTGTTTGAATCTGCCTCAGAGGTTGGGTAAATCCAACTCTGCGGCTCTTTGCTTATCCCTTATCTGTGCAGCCTCCCTGACTGCCCATAGAAAATGGATTCATCATGCTCCACCGAGGCAGTTGGCATTGCAGGGTAATAGGTGGCTGTCCCCTGGATGGTTGGGCTTGTGTTCGTGTGGCTGGATTGCCCGCCCCCCCCCCCCTGTCTCCCCTCCATCATCCATTGCCTGCTAGTGTGGATTAGGTTTCGGCTGATCTGTGGCCAGTGGAAGCAGGCAGCCCCAATGGCAGACTTATGGTGGCCTGAGATATAGCTAGCCACAGACATACAAGCCTTAAACCTTTGTCTTTAATCTGGTGTAACAATACCACAAGTAGAACATTAAAGGTTGTGTTTCTGTTGTTTAAATAGAGGTTCTGTTAACAGTTTAAAAGCAGACAGTATCTTAACTGCAGTAGGTTACCCTCATTGGATGAAAGGAAAGAGATTACAGTTCCTCGACATAATAAATGTAATATTTAGTTCCATCACTGGAAACAATAACTATATAGAAGAACAAGTAATGCTAATTCATCAACTAAAAAGCACTTTGCATTATATACTTAATTATTACAAGAAGTGTTGTGGTGCTTTAAGAGAGCTTCATCATATGAACGTTTTCTTACAGCCCCTATTTCTCATTCCGCCTTAGGCCTGTGTTTAGACGGGTCCTGGAAGCTGAAGCTAGCTTGAGAGGGAGTAAAATATACACCACAGCTTTACTTTCTTAAAGCAGAACTGAATATTAAAGAGGCATTATGGAGTTTTCTGATGATACTGCCACCTATGGCCAAATCACAGAACTGCAGCACGGTCTTATAGCCCAAGTTCGTACTTAACAATTTTCTTTTTTTTTAGTAATTTTTTTACTGCACATAGAGTTGCCATTGGTGTCTGAGTTGAGCTGGATCCTGGTCGCTTCAGAATATCCACAAAATCCATCTTGAATATAATGCTTCAATCGTTTGCTAGGTTAGGACACACTTGACGTCAGATTTGCCGTCCAGCGTGGGAATTTCCGACCTTAAGTCATTTCAGGAAAATAGGCTATAGATCTATTGGTGTGTCACCGCTAAACTACTGAGGGTTCACTCTGCTGATCACATGATGTTTTATTCGTAAAGGGTCAAATAAAAAGGTAATTTTAAAACTACTTTTCATTTATAACTTGCATAGTTTTTCTCTGGCCCAAATGAATGGTTTTTATTGATTTTTAGCAATATTATTCACTTTGATTAATGCAAATATTTAAGTCAGTACCTATGCGCTAAAGTTAGTCACCCAAAAACCACATTTGTTGTTTAACATATTTAGGGATTTTGTACATAAACCCGACCAATGGATTAACTGCTTGGCTGGAGTTGCTGTAAGGTGCTCGAACTCTTTTATGAACTGATAGCATTCTATTTGGGCACTATCTAATCTGAACATAAAATGAACAAGTTATCTTTTGCAAGTAAGACATTAATAGCTTATAACTGTAAAAAAAAAAAAAATCCTGAGCTGTCTCTTTAAGACTTGAAAGCTATATAGATACAACTTTAAAACCATTGTGGAGGGGGGTGGGGTATCTGGAGAAACACATGAGATGGTGGGAAAAGTGAGGAACCAATAAAGAAACAAGGGATGGGAAGATGCAAGAGCAAACAAACTGCAGCTCATTTCTTATAGCTACTTGAGACAGACTCCCCCTTCATCTCCACCCTCACCACCTCCTCAATTAGCTCCCTTTAAAAGAAGGAGCAACGGTTGGTGGAGATCTGTATTGTGTGAGGATGAGCCTCAGTTGTTGTTGTTGTTGTTTGTCTCTCTTTGTCTGTCTCCATCCCCCTCCTCAGTTCCCCATTGGTGTTTTTTTTTTTTTACCCGTTTTTTCTCTTATTTTCTCAGAGGCTCCTTTTTTTTGTGGGGGTAACCCCACTGAATGGGACAATGCAGCCTAGCGTGAAATTAAAGCTCTTAGTTAGTTTGCTCTTGTTCAAAAGAGGATTTTACACATGCATGCTTTCATCACCCTCCCGAACGCTATAGATATAGCTAATTAGAGGAAGTACACCCTATGTCGAGCTATGAGAGCCCAATTAAAAAGAGTAGGGTAACTTCAGTGTGTGGAAATTAGTCCATATGTGCTCAGTTAATGTACTTCCACTGCCTTTTCTATTATCAGTGTGTCTTTACTTTTATAAACCTAAAATGACCAAGACTTTGCATAAAAAAACTGTGTATAGCATAAGTAAATNTGTCTTTACTTTTATAAACCTAAAATGACCAAGACTTTGCATAAAAAAACTGTGTATAGCATAAGTAAATCTAGTTATTATTAAAACTAGTTGTCCTACCCGGCATTTGGATGTTTGGGAAAAGAAGACTGACTCTGACTCCAACTCTCATTCTGGAAGAAGAAATGTCTGTCAAGCGATAACACTTGACAGCTTTTATTGTCCTTGTCAGCATGGTTTATTTCTGCGTTTCCACAGTATAAAACAGACAAAAAGCTTGAGTGGTGTTTTGATATGTCAAATAAGATCCCTCCTGCAGATTTATGAGGGACTAGAAGCTTTAGCTTCATCATACAGCCTGCGTGACAGCCTGACCAGGAGTGGTCTTTGGAAAAAATTCGGAAGTAATCAAGCCCTCTCTAAACTAACATTTCATGGTGGTAGGTCTTATTGTGTCAAAATGCTGGCTCTGAGGTTCGACTGCAAAGCTGACTAGGAGACCCTGTTTATTCTGAGTGAAACCACAGTCAATGCTGGTCTTTCTCAGCTTTCACATGTGGCCAACAAATATTCCCAAGTTCAAGTTCAGTTGAACTTTACTTAGTATGACAATCCTCAGGATCTACTATGGATACATTTACAGAAAAACTTTGTTCCACACAGAATGACTGTGTAGAATAGCTTAAAAGCACCATAGATACAGATCGTGGAGCAAATCTGGTTCTCCTTCTTGCATGTCACTGTTCCAATTAATTTGAACAATTCCATTACACTATGTGTAGAATTACGTTTAGCATAAATATTTATTTGATGTAGCTATTTGGTCCTTGTTCATGAAAACAAATGTACGTATGCTTTTCTTTAATGACATGTTGTTTGATTCCCATTTTAAATAGTAGCTAAGAGAACTGGGCTTTGCACCCCATTTACAAGGTATTGTCTCGTCTTTGACTCTAAGGCAGCCAGTCCTTCCTCTGATGCTGTGGACCTTCTTTTGCTCACATGTTTCGTCCCAATCTAACATTATGAAAGACGCGAAACTTCTTGCACGGTTTACTCATTTGATCAAAGCTAATACTCCAGTGACTTTAATACATATTTGTTTTCGGTTTTATTGTAGGCATGATCTTCCTTCAAAAGGAATTCAGCCCTAATGAGTCCCACTCATACCAAAATCCATAGATCTGTGTGTCAAATATTTCACTGATTGCTTTACATAGTCTAAAGCAGATGGTTTGGAATGCATATGCTTCACTTACCTCTGCTTGCTGAGTGCTTGAAACTCTAGTTTAAATTTATGGAATTAATGTACGGTGCAAAAGCTCCAATATCCTCTTATGCCCGGCAAAAACGTTGGTGTTTGTAATTTCTGGTGTCCCTTGATTGGTTTCATCTTAAAGCTTGCTTTACATTACATCAAGTTTCTCAACCTGCCTTGATAAACTTTGCCAGAAATGACTCTGCTAGTCTAACCTCTTTTTAAAAATGCAACCCTTAGGATATTTGATGCGGTGGGGAAAAAAAACAACAACCTCTAACTGTGTTTCTGTGAGCCAAAATTTCCTTTCTTGTTTGATCGTTTCGCAGTCCTGACTGCCAGTGCCCTGCGTGTTTTAAATGTTTCCTCACTCTAATGCAACTCTTTCAGATGACTGAAATACTTCATCGGTGTGCCATTGAATATTCCAGAAGCCTGTTAATTAGCAATTATTTGAATTATCAGTGTTAATTCGGGGAACCATCTGAGAAATGTAGGACTGGAACAGGGAAACAATGCTTTATGTGTTGGTAGCATTTCAGGTTGTTTTGCATCGTCACAAACCAATATTACGATGTCAGAAAGTGTTCTATAGTTGTTTAATTAAGCCTCCATCTCATTATTCTGCATTATTCTGCTTCAGCTTTTTAAAGTAAACTATTTAAACCATTTATTATGGAAGAAAACATTAGCATTAGAGGGATGCTAAGCCATTTTGGTAGAATAAGTGACCATAGGTGGTCCATTTGGTTAGGAATGCTGCATTGCTGCATCTGGGTACCTACCTGGGTAATCCACCTGCATAATGTTTTAGGAGTTCTGGAGTTACACTAAATTTTCTCTAATAATATGTTTAGAAAGTAAAGAAGCCATGGCACAGAAAAGCCTAAACCCAGGGCAGCTAGATGCGTCTACACTGTGGACACACCGGTGTCTAGGTATAATGTTTGGTGTCCCCACAGGCGTGGATGCCCGTGTTGGGTTGCAAGGTCTTTCAATTCGTACTCCCAGAGGAGCACATTCAAAGGGCAGGGAGACAACAGTTGATGTGCAGGGGCTTTCCTTCCCAGAAGAATAAAAGCAGCACAATTAAAATGTTGGCCTGTTTGGAAACAGTATCTAAATACGGTAGTAAAAGCAGCATTTGATCCTGCATAATTTTATCACACCACATGGAGGTTTTTCATGCTTGTCTCCCATTAAACCAAATATAGGGGTTAAAAAATGCACTCTGAAAAGGTTTTAGGTTGCAGTGGATCACAGTCAGTTGTTAAAAGAGTCATTTTTCTCAGCTTTTAATAGAAAAGAATGAAAGACTGACCTTTTCGGATAAGTAGCATAAACCGTTTACTTTACTTTACAGCATCTCTAGCAATGATGTGTTTAAAAGCCTTTAAAAAACTTGCTGATGTAGAGACATGGTGACCCCAAGGTGCTACACTCAGCTCCACTTTTGGAAGGAGGGAGCTTATGAGAACATTTTCTGCCTCTCTCACCATCATCCTCACCACTATGTTAAACTTGGGTCTTCAAGCTGTTTTTTCTTTTTTTAATTCCAGTTGTTTTAAACCTCGTTTATTGCTGACAGTTTCTCAGCGGGATAAGAAGCATGTTTCTTGTCATTAAGCAATTTAAGAGAAATCACCTTATTAATCACTACTTAAATGTTCTTGATGTTGGGTTTCCTGCTAAATAAATGTCTTTAAATCAAAGGTTGGATTTCATTTTTGAAGATTGAGATGGTGGTGCTGCAATAAAGCATAAAAAAAACTACATGCAATTTAAGGTTTTTACACATCTGTAGCAGGATTACAAATAATTATATAAGCAGCTGTAAAACATCTAACATAGATACACAAACTGAGCTCCAGATCGTGAGATTTAGAGAAAATTGTAGTGATTAGTGGTTTAGATCAAAACGTGCATTTAGGCTTTTATGGTTATTATGATTTGACGTTTGCAGACATGCATCGGGATGATGTGGACATGGCGCTGAGTTTAACGGCTGTCTAAGGTCATTTATTTTTGTCACTGTGTGAGTTTGTGTCTCATGCTGGACAAACAATCCTCCAAACCATTAAAAAAAAAAAAAAGTCCCACAAAAAAACTGTAAAAACTGGTCCCAGAGGTCTGTAGTTCGATTACCAGCCGCTGAATCAAGTTGGAGAGTCAGACTTTTGTGGAACAAAGTGTGCAAAGTGTGACCCCCCCCATCCAGATCTGTTGCTGAGGGCACTGGCAACTTGCCAGGGGTGGAAAAATCTATAAGCCATTGCGTAATAAACCGTATCTTTACCTTGTTTGAACCCGGCGCAAGAGCCACAGCTGTGTGAACACACAAACAGAGAAATGAGTGTGTTCTTGTCTCTGCGTGAGCAGGAGAGTGGGTGATCAGTAGGGACAGACAACAAACATAAAGTCACTTCTTTGTGGCTGCTTTTCAGGGCTTACCCTCATAAAAACACTCATCACTCCAGTTTGATTTAATGTCGCTGGCTGAAAAGCTGTCAAACTGAAGCGGGCGGAAGGTCAGTTAGGTCACTATCTGGAGCAAGTTGGGGCCACGTGAAATACACCACATTTATCAAATGCTAATCAGATCAAGTTATAGCTTTTCTGTCCATGGAAACCAAACTGGGGCATCCAAGTCAGAGCGACGGGTTGGTGCAGTGTATGTTGGAGTTACTCAGTGCATAACTGTAGAGAGGAAATTAGATTTCAGACTGAATTAAAAGCTGTCAGGCCTCTTACGTTTGGCACCGTTCCTTTATTCGCAGATATCTATCTGGTGTGCTTGTGCATATTTGTCGTGCTCAGAGTCAGTCCTCACCTGCAGCTTTCTTCGGGAGCTAATAGTGTTTCAGCTCCTGGGGGAGGGAGGGAGAGAAATGTTTTTATTGGACGCCGTCAAATCGGGTCAGAGTTGCTCACTTTCACTTTGTCCTGCGGAGTGTGTAACCTCGCTGGTGTTGCTGTTATGAGTTATCTAACAAACACACATGATAATTATTTGCTCACTAAGTGCGTTGATGGGCTAACTGTAAGATACTGTATGGGTCAGAAGTTTTCTTACACAGATCAAAGACATGAAGGTCATTCACACTGAGTTTTTATTGATTTATTTCAAGGGTTTATTTATTGGATGTGGCCTGATATTTGGCAAACAGCATACTGTAGGTGATTTTTTTAAAGTAAAGATATGACTACATAGACCCTATTATCTACTTAAACCTTTACTAAAACTTAATTACACCCTACTTTAGCTTTATCATATATATATTTAAGTTTTATCACACATTCTAACAAGAGGTAGATGGTTTTCTGAGATGAAAGGACATCATTACGGTTATCTCATTAGGACTGAGGTCAAAGCCCTTACTGAAGTTTGTGTTAGTCAGCTTTATCGCACCAAACACTATTTAGTTTAGCTGTAATAAAGTCAGTCCTTCTTCATTAGTCTGTCCTTATTTTTCCCTTTATGTAAAATCAAGACCAATAGCAGGAAAGCATGTTTCTGTCACCACCGTACTAGCATTGCTGCAGCTTTTTTAGACATCAAAGTTATACATGAAATTCTCTTCCAACATGAAACACCTTTTTGATGGTGTTTGGACGGTTGATAAGATCAGCTGAAGACTTCAGGAACCCCAACTGCTTAGTGATGTTGAACTAATTTCCCTGCAAACGGTGACGATGGTGTTTCTGCAACATCCAGCTGGCCTTTGGGTGATTCTTGGTTTCTTCTTAAACATCTAAAAGAAACCTAAAACCAAATGGTGTTTGAACAGGACAATGATCCCAAACACAAATCTAAACTTGTTTTGGAATCGATAAAACATGATTCCTACATCAACCTAACTAATATGTCATGGATTTTGAATTTGGGACTGAGACAAGAAACCTACCGATCTATAGGAACCAATCTTCCTTGGGTGGTCAAATATAAATAGTGTGAGGGATTGCCTTCGAGTCAATGAGTCGATGCAATCAACTGGTTTTCCTTAGCTAGAAAACTTTGAATCAATTTGACTGGATGATCTGTTGAACTGTAAAGTGCCTTGAGATGACATGTGTTGTGCATTGGCGCTATATAAATAAACTTAAATTGAAGTGAAAATACGGTATCAAAAATAATCTATATTTGTCACTGTAATGAAAAGTATCCTCTGCATTTCACAGCAGGTTTCCACGCCCTCTGGAAGCATTCGGCCGCTAAGGGTCTTGCTTAAGGACCCAAGCTGGAAGACTATGTGGATCAAACCAGGGATCTTTCAACCCTGTTCATCCTGTTGTAACCAGAGGGGCTGTCATCTACTCTAAGCCCACATCCACATGAAGTGCTCATTATTTCAGCCCAGCAAATGTGGAACGTCACCTGAATATACTGAATACACCTGAAAATGCTGTAAAATTATGCCAGACCTGTTGTTGGTGATGTGACGCAACAACAGAAACAAGTTCAGTAAGCGGAGATGGGAATTGGGCACAAGACAGTATGTCGCCATTGTTGTTGTCATTTTTATGTTTGCCTTGAGGCAGACCGATGACACACCCTGGTTTGTGTGGATGATAGACAGATTTGATAAAGTATTTATTGGTTTAGGCCTGAGCTTTTCTTCATTAGGATGGGAATTAAATAGCCAGAATGATTTTGGACGCAAACAAAAAGTTAAAAACACTTGTTGCACGTATCCAAAGGCTACTGGGGGTTTATGTGAATGTTTTAGTTGTCATACTGTATGAGTCATATCAAGTTGGCCCTGTTTACATAGAGAAAGCATACATTCAAACTTGTGAGCCCAAGTCTTTCTTTCTTTTTTTTTTTTTTTTTTTTAATCATCTTGGTAGTATTTTGTATTATCGTCCACCCTAAATGGCTTTATCCATTTACGTTGATGATGAATGTATGCGAGGTTCGTGCTGGTAATATCCAGGGAGCTACGGTCCTCACTATCATAAGGTACTCAGCATGTGATCGAGTCATCTCTGTATGACATGGGGAGACTGATTCTTTTTTTATGGTGGTGATTTCTGTTAAATGGCCTCTAATGACTACTGATAATCCCCACATGCAGCTAAGCACACTGGAATCACCAGCAGGCTGTTGTTTGTTAATGCTCCACTAAAAACTAAAACACATGCAGATGTGTGTGGGGCTTAACCACTAACCCATTTGAGATTGCAGCTTTTTTTTCTTTTTTCAAGTAATGCTGTACTTTATTCTCTGGCATGCTGTAGGACCCATTTCACCACAGGTGAGAGCCCACATTTTCAAATGCTTCTCTTTCCTCACCCTTGAACTGCCCTGTGCAAAAGGTCAATCAGTGATTGAGAGGCGATGGCGGTTTGGGGCTTAAGCACAAAAGCTGTACGCAAGAACGGGGCCTCGGATGGTGGGTTGAACTTGGCCGGTTGTTGCGCACTGCATCATTTTTCACCTCATGCATTGCATATGCATTCGTGTGAATGCTGTGTAAACGTTTGTGAGACTGACTGCTGATATGTTTGTGTTTATTGACTCAAAGAGACGGGCCGTGGCTGCGCACACAGCGGTGTACGGGTGGCAGGGGTCCAGGCTTGGGGGAAACGTGTGTGTTTAAAGTACACACAGGCCTAATTATGCTGATTTAAGCATTCTTGCGGTCCTCCCTCTGGCTTGTGGTGTGTTAACTGGCACGGCGGCGTCCAGCAGAGAAGTGAGGCAGGGAAAGAAAAAAAAAAGCAGGGAAAAAAGATAAAGAATACAGTGATGGAAACGGGAGGTTTAATGGGAAACAAAGAATAAAGGAGGAATATATAGTAGAATCTAGGGCAGAGTCAGAGCATGTCTTCTCCTTATGCTGGTTAACGCAGAGGAAAAACATACACCAGGACCAAACTTTCAGGCAGGTTTTTTCCTTCCTTCCTTCAGCGTTAACAGTGTGCTCGCTCTCTGTATTTATTTTTATATTCAGATGTTATGGATTGCTCCGGGAAAAGGCCGTCCCCTTTCCCAGCAGCCGAATGAATAAAGCTTGAAAGTTTGGTGTGAAGTCTCACAGAAAAGGAAGAACTTAGCACGGACGACTATGACGTTTTTAAAAATAAAAGGCCAATTAATAAAATAAAATATAAAAATTGGAAACCTACTGTTAATGGCTGGCTTTATAACCAGATTTTGCTCCTCATTCCTACTTTTAGGGCAAATTCAAGTAAAAATGATTTCCTTTTTAATTAACTATCAATTTATAACCACAAATTTCACAGTAATTTATTATGATTTAACTTGGAAGATCGACATGAAGTAGTGCAAAATTGTGAAGTGGATAGAAAATTAGCAACAAGCATTAACAAAAAAAAAAAACCCATATACGGATACTTCTTTACTAAATCTAACCAGCACAGCACAGCATACTTCTGGAAGAAGCTGGAATAAAAAGTTACTATTTGGGCTGCACGCACAACCCTATGGTTGGAGGAAAACCAATGCTGCACACAGAAAGCATCCCCACAGCATAATGCTACCAACACTCTGTAAACCCTATTAGCCTTCGGAATCATGGGCGCTACAGTATCATGCTGTGGGGATAATTTTCTTGAGAAGGGAAGATCCTAAACTTGCAATTATAGCTTTAATAAAATGGATAAGATAAAAGTATATGAAGTTCTTAAATTGGCCAGGTCAATGAGTTAAAACGCTTTGAATACTTTAGAAAGGTATATAATGGTTGAAAGTGGAAGAACTAACAAAAAAACATAAAACCGACTCAGCTCACAGTTCATTTTTAACTTAAGTTTTTCATTCTTCTGTGTTACCATTATGGCCATTTTGGTAGTTTTTGCAATGCAGTTTTGTTTCCTTGATAAATTCCTAACACTTAAGGCTGCACAAAAGGCCAGCACAAGTTCTCCCTATAACTCAGCAGAGCAGAGATTGATGAGCTTGGCTGGTGTGTATTCAAGCCGCCTTTCACGCAGGTGATAAAATCCTGCTGGAGAAGCAGGCGAATCTGTTCAGTGTCTTCGGGTTCATTGCTGCTAGCATGAGGCATCTCGCCACATAAAAAGCACATGTCTGGAAATATGCTTTTTCTTTTGATTCACCTTTTCTCTCTCATCTTTTTCTCTTCTGTTATTCATATTTTATTTGCTTATCTTTGACCCTTCTGCCGTAGACCCTTCCTCCTTTATTGGTTCCCTTACATCTGCCAAGTTGTCCGTTGGCCTCTCTGCTTTACCTCATTCTTTCCTCTCTGCTTCTCCTCTCTGTGGTTCCCTTCAGGAAGAGCCTCAGTCTTATCTGGGATATGCTGGATTTGCTGGGCTTAAAAGCCACTTCTCTAACTTTCAGTCTGTCCCTCCTGAGAACAGCACAGCCTATCTTGAACAGTTTCCCCATTCAGAGGGTCGATTTTTCCAAAAGAATGTTGCTGATCAGGCAAACGTATCACCTCATGATAATCCTTTACCTGGCTCTCCATCTTCTGCTCCGCTCCACAAACTAAAACATTTCATATTGGATATCTCTGGCCACGTTGAGGAATGCTAATGTATCATAACCATATTATACCACTTAAAGTTTGCTAATGGCGCCAAGCAGTATCAAGAGAATCAAATCTCTGCATTGCTTCAGCCTAAAAAAAAAATAAAAAATAGCATTCATGTTTTGATTTTCCTCTGCGTAAATAGGCTGACAGATCCTCCAAATTTGCAGAAACAATGGCTTCGTTGTGTTCACATAATGCAATTTCTCCAGGAAATGGAAAGCTAGCCTAAATAAAAATGAGGCCAAACCCTATTTTGCATTTGATCCGATGCCTGCTGTGTTCGCTTGTAAGTTATGTGAGGATTGTGCAGTTTGGTCTCAGTTTGAAGGAATTTTCTGAGTACACTAGAATGCCTAAGAGACATTTGGAGGATTGATTATTGAATATATGACTATTAGGGGATGGTAACAAACCAATTTGAAACAAGTTCACATTGAATGAGATTTGATCCAAAGCCAGCGCCCTTTTCTGAAGGGAGGAATTAGCTGCTTTTATTTTAAGGTCCTGTATGAGTTGAGGATGGAGCTCCTCCACCCGTGTTGACTCACAGAGGGACAGTGGTGATGTCTGAGGCGATGCTTGAAAATCCCCGAACGGAACTGAAAAGGCAGACCCTTCTTTCTGTGGGCGTGCAGAAGCCTTTGCCTTAGTTGCATCTGTGTGTTTGTTTCTGCGTGCGTGTCTTTTAGTCCTGACAGCCAAGAAAGCCTCGGCAGCGTTCTGACGTGGCAGCTCCCGCTGCTTTCATTCCTGCTGGCTCGCTCTTCTGGGATACTATCTTTCCTTTCAATCACATGTTTTAAAAAAGGAGAATGAGGCCCTTTTTTTTCTTTTTATACGAGATCATTTTTGCTAAAAGTTTAGGAAATACAAGAAAAACCGTGGTATGTACTTAAATAAACAACACAGAGGGGAAATATTCTTCATTGCCACGACAGCGCATTGCACAACTATCCATATTTCTTTAAAAACTTTTTCAGATTTAGGTATTAGGCAACAAACCTCATCTTTTTTTTTTCATGGGACTTTATTTCAGAACAGATAATGGTCACTTTTTTATTTTTGGTCACCCCCCTCATTACTCTGACACCCCTTAGAAAAATCCGGTAAAACCAACTGCCTTTAAAGGTCTGCTAATTATTAATTAGTCTGACCATTTACTCGCACTTGTTCTGGAGAGCTCATGTGTTTGTTAGAAAACCTTGATGAGACAGATTGGGGATAAAGTTGTCAGCTTAAGTCAGAACCACAGCCTAGACACAAATGGTAACACTGGAGGAGCTGGAGAGATTTACTGCTAATCTGCAGACAGGATGACTTTCAGACGGAGGTTTTTAATAAAAAACAAAGAAGTCTAGTTCATAGGTTTTCACAAGTCATTACTTTCTGGACACATAAGACCAAAGTTAGACGCAATGGCCTGCATGCAAAATTATGACCCTGAACAAAATCATCTCTACACTGAAACATTATAGCTGCAGTATCATACTAGTGTCAGGCTTTGCCATTCACCAAAAGTCAAAGTATGTTCTACCACCAGGCATATGGGAAGTGGTAGAGAGTTGCACACCACACTTTTCAGAGTTTACATAACCTTTTTTGAAAATAAACTCTTTTAGAACAGTTATGCAAATCTCTGTGTCAAGTTGTCGCATGAAATCTCAACCAAATGCATTAAAGTTAATGTTTATAATGCGATGAAATGTTAAAAAAAAGAAGGTGTGAATACTTTTTCTAGAGATTTTTGGCACTTTTATTTATTTCTTTGCCGGAGCAAGAAATAAATCTGGCAAGACTGTATCTGAGGCCATCATAGACACATTTAGTTATACATAAATAGTGTCCCAGTTATAGGCTATTCTTTATCCCAGCACAATAGAGGGTTTTTTAGCTCAAGGCAAACACAAAACACTGTCTGCAAATCCACCACATGCAAGCTATTAGGTGGTAATTTTCATGTAGTGTAGCGTAAAATGCGTGTGCTTGTCCTTTCTTACTGAAACAGTGCGTCATAACAGCTGTTGCACAAAAGAAATCACAGTTTGGAACTTTGCTTTTACAGAGATATGTGTGATTTCTGAACGCTGCAAAAATGCTAAGCATATGCAGAGCTGGCTATGAAAAGCAGCTTGGATAAATATACACTTCTTGATTTTGCTTTTTTCTCTGGGCTGTTTTTAAGGTATTTTTTTATCGAGGTGGGTTTCCTCCATTTTATGTCCCCTCCGAGGACCTGTACTTATGGCCGTCTGCCTGCGGTACTGTGGTGCTACTGAGATCTGAACGACGTGGTAGTTTAGGATAAGCGTGGTCGCAGAAGAGATAGCTCCACTCGCTCACTGACAGAGGCACCCATCTTCACCGTGTGTCTGTCTGCCCTCCCCTTACTTTTGGTTGGAGAAAAAAAACAAAGCCGGTGGTTATGGATGATAAAAGTTTCAAAGTGATTTAGCTGTTGTTGTTGTGTGGATGTGCATGCATGACTCTCTGTGGCTTTGGAGGCTCTGTCTCCTGCCCTGCGTGTGTTCTAGGCCACATCCCTTTCTTCCGGATTGGCACAGGGGTCGCTCAGCAGGGAACGCCACTCAAAATGGGCAATGTGACCTTTAACCCTTGCAGTTTCATTTCCAAGAAGTGCCACCAGATCAAACAGACCATGTCCTTTGCTGCACAAACTCTGTGAGGCATAGCGAAGCCTGGGACCCTGTTCTCCGAGGTCCGTATGGAAAGAAGACCTTTTGATGAGTTCAAAGCCGCATAGGAAGCCACACAAGCTAGTGAGAGTAGACAAGGCAGAGTGCACAGGCAAATTCCTGCTCATATCATGCCACAGGGAGTGGGCACAATTTAACCCTCGCCATCCCAAACCAGGCCCAAAAAAATCCCTCTGCATGTGATATGATAAAATAAATCTTTACACAACAATATTTCTGCCAGTAGTTGATCCCTGATGTAAAAAAAAGTATTTCAACACAGCTAACATGGTCAATATTTGTTGTTTGTATTTTTACAACCTTCTATTTTTTTTTTTTTATTATGCACCTCTATTAAGCTGCACTGATCGATTTGTCCACCTAGAGAAATTTTTTGTTAAGATATTCCAAGGAACTTCAAATTGACATCCATTGGGCCTTAGTTTTGTTAATTTTTAGGACCTATGCTAAAACACAACATTTGTTTTGACAATTTTATTTGAATTTTATCCCATATTTAAATTGAATGAACCAACATTAGGCAGCAAAATTGATGACCCGAGAATCTTTCTTTAAAAATAAAAATAAAAATAAGATATTATTGGCACTATGGGTTTGACAATATCATGTTAGGTTATTTGCATCATGGAGTTCATGACAGCGACTTATGGATTTTAGCAATATTTTGGTTTAAACTTAGAATTTTTATTTTCATGTCTTTACCAATGTCAATGATTCAACGCTAGACTAAGTTAGCTATGGTGGCCCTTGGAACAATTTTGTAAGGGGCATCATAAGGGCTACAATACATATTAATTTTTCATATTAACCACTGGCTTACTGGTTTTCTGTTACTTATTGTTCCTGCAAAGCAATGGATAAGAGGGTATCAGTGAAATAATTTAGTAACTTAGTATTTGATGTCTTATTTTAGATTCCTGTTCTTGCTATTTAGGAAACATTTTACCAGTTTGTTTTGAAGTGATCATAAGTACATGTCTAAAACACATCAGATATGACCTGAACTGGACTTTATTTAAATACTGTCTCAATTGCGGAAACATATTTCTGAAATTACAAAATTTGCATACCAGATTTTTTCCAAAATATAGTTAAAATATGTTTGCATGACCAAAGATATTCTTCTAGCAGAAGGAGGAGCTTGCATGGGGTGACATAAATGTGATAACCCCTTTGATATTAGTTTATACTGACTTCAGCAGGCGAAGTGGTGTTGACAGCAGCTACGCTCTGATTTGTGGCACACAAACTTGACTTTGACAAGATATGTAGCGGTGTTTCAGTACCAGTAGTGAGATCCCATTACTTTGCTAATGAGCACACTTCTTTAGGTTTCACAAGTCGAAACCGAGGCTTCATGAGAACGCTTACATTGTGTAAAAACACAAACAATCTAAGTGAAGTGCGTAACTGTGCAAAAATCTGTCAAGGAGGCAATCAATCATGCAAAACAAGAAATAGATCTACATGGTGGATAGGAAAAGGTGTGAAAGTTGTTTTTTTTTTTTCAGCAAACCCATCTTTGGCATGGAATGTTTGCAGATTCAAGGACTACAGAAATTATAAGGCATAGTGCTGCTGTGTTCACAACTCATATGTTGAAGCCAGTCCTGGGTTTAAATCTATACCTGGAGGCCTTTGTTGCCTTCCTTTCTTCACCCCTTTCTGTCTGTTTACTTTTAAATAAAGGCCACTATTGCTACAAAATATAAATAAAAGAAATAAAAAGACATAGAGAAAATTATATATGGGAGGTTTTCTTGAGATGCTAGGGGAGCTGCTAGCTGCAGAGAGAATGGCCTAAGCAAAGAAAAGGAGAAAGAAAGCGCAAAAGGGGGTTTCTGCACTTGCCTGTCTGGCACCGGCAGAGTAATGAGAGTACAACCCCGAGTGAGGCGAGCAGTGTGTGACAGAGAGGCAGAGAGAGAGAGGCAGTGGCACAATGAAAAGAGTTGAAGTGGCGAAAGAAGTGGGAAATACTAGAGTATGGCCGGATGACAGCTGAAATGGAGAAAGTGCACCGATTTTGGTTGGACTGAGGTGAGTGAGGGAAACCAGAAGGGGTAGGGAAGGGAAGACTGCTGGGAGCAGGGTTTCAGACTACAGCAAGAGGTACAAGGAGATAAATAAAGGAATGAGGGGTAGACGAAGCTTAGAGGGTACAAAAAGAATGTGCGAGTTCGGGTTGTGGTAAATCATTTGCATAAAGGGTGAGGGCACGGTGCCCGGCTTCGGCGGAGAGGCTGGCATCTCGCCTTTACGGCTGGCAGAACAGGACGCGGGGAGGAATAAAAGAAAGAAGAGGGGGGAGAAAGAGTGATGGAGAAAGTCTCTCAATAGTGCATCTCTTATGCGAGGACGCAGGCCTTGGCTGCCGGCGGAGCAGGGCACGATGGAGGGGAGGGGGATATCGGCTTTCATTATCAGCTTGAATCCTGCTGCATTGGCTAATCATGAGGTTCAAAGCCCTGACTGCAGCTGTAGGCAGGGCACGGTGGCCAGCCTGTGCTGCTGGCATGTAGTGACTGGAAAGCTGAAAGGTGTGTGAAGCGTCTGCCGGAGTTTGGAAGGAGACAATAGGTGTGAGACTGGCAGAAGAGCTGACTTGCTCCTCGCTTATGAGCACAGCGCCCAGCTGAACTTATCAGGAATAATAGCAGTGGTACAAGGTAAAACCCCTCACCAGCAGTGATGCATGTTTGTTGAGAGGCTTTATTTGTATTTGGACACCCTATAATGTATAATGCATAGAGACAGGCCAATTGTACTTGGCCCCTGGGCAGAATTGGATTATGGAGCCCTCTAGCTGGTTGTCAACCACCCACCACACAACACATATTCGTTTTTCCTGGCTTTATTCTATTTCTTAAGTTAAGGGGTTAACATTAAGAATTTCATACAACTTTTATTGCCAAAGTTGGGGCCATGACCCCCCCTTGGGAACCTTATTAAACCCGCATGGGGTCCGCTTCAGAAATTAAAAGAATCAAAGAAAAGGTGTGATAAGAGCTTAAAGATACAAACCGAAGCTTCACTTAAAAATGGCCAAAAGTAGCTACTTTTTTTCTTGATGTTTTTTGTGATGAAAAGTTTGGGAATGGTTTGGGAAACCTTTGCACATGATGAAAAACTGATACTTTTACAAGAAAGTAAATTGCAGGTTAGTTATTTACATCAGGTAAGCTACTTACTACTCACGACCTTCCACCAAAATCCCAATTAAAAACAAAAAACTGTCTGAAAAATCCCATTTAAAGAGGTTTTGTTGGCTCACAAATAATTTTGAAACAGGCTTTATAAATACAGAATGCAACAAAACATTGGACAGATTAAAATGAGGAGATTCCCTTAATGAAATTCTTCTTAAACTGGGTCTGGATATGCAGCAAAAAAGTCTTCAAATATAGCTTAAAATATCTCCCAGTCTGATTTATGAAAAGGAAGGCCGGACAGTTTCATAGTTCCCAGAATATGCTTTTGCTGAACTCTGTATGAGTTCTGTTTACACTTAAATGTTCGAGGAGACGATCAGAGATGCTGAAAAAACCACTCCAACCTCAAAACAATCTTGACAGAACAAATTTTTAAACAGCCCCAGTCATTAGAGAGCCCTTCATCTTATCAGAGGAGCACTCGGATTTTGTAGCTGGGACTGGAAAAGTCATGACCCCAAAGGAAAAGGCAGATTTGAGTCTAACATTACCCACGTCCGCAGCGCTGTCAGAAGCGGCCCGGCTTGCCATCAGTCCTCGTATAGTTTGGAGCTGCTTTAACGCTCCCTCGCCCGCCTGCTCAGTCTCTCCCTCTCAGTCTCATGCCACAAATGGCTTCCAGACTTTCACACATAGTAATGCTTCAGTGTGTAAACAGGCGTAATTACAAACGATGAGCAGGCACACTTTTAACATCAATCTGTAGTGATGAAAGAAAGATAGCAGAAAATTTGGATTTTTATTTTCTTCTTTCCTTTTGGGGATCTGAATAAATTGAGCTGAAGCAAGGATTTGTTTTGCAGAAAACGTTAGGAGAAACACTGTGTCCATATGTCAAGGCAGATGCTGGGGCTGAAGGATGAAAAATGACATTTTTATATTATAATATTGTTCATCAGGAAATAAAATATGACATTAATGTTTCCATAATTTATTTTCCTCCACTTATGGGCTGTTCAGCACTTTGCAAAATATAAATTTTATAGGGTTTGAAAAAGACCATCAAATATTCTTTTAGTGAAACTTTCCATATGTCTTTTAATGCATTTGCTTATACAAAAGAGCTAGAAGTGTTATTTATTGATAAAATATCAATTCCTTTAAAATGTTCAAGCTGAAAAAATAAACTAATTTAGGTGAATATAATACAGATAATATTAATAGATCAAATAAATATTAGTCCTTCAAATCAAACAGCTCGTCTGTATTAGTCAGAACACACACACACACACACACACACCTCCACACACACACACACACCAAGCTGCTGAGACTCGTAGCTGAACCAGATGTGTCACAACTGGAATATATCTTTGACATCTTCAGTGTAAATTGACAATAACGAAGATGTTGTAAAGGAAACACTGTGAGAGATCTCATTTTGGAATGTGTGTGTGTGTGTGTGTGTGTGTGTGTGTGTGTGTGTGTGTGTGTGTGTGTGTGTGTGTGTGTGTGTGTTTCACATTATTTGACTGGGAAAGAAAAAAAAACACACACAAAAAAAGAAAAAACAAATGTCTATAATTTGTGTTAGAAAAACTTTTCCTTACTGGGATAAATGTTATTATGTTTAAATATTTAATTAATATGATATGTATTTTGTTATTAAAATATGTATTTGCAGCTAACTGTTATCGCTATCAAATAGTCAAAAACATATTACAATCAATAATGATAATTACTATAATGGTAATTATCTGCTTCTAATTAAATATTTCTATTTTTATTGTTTTCTATTTTTATTTATAATAAGACTTTCATATTCTACAATTTATTTAATATTTTCACCTTTTCTTAAATGTATTACAATTGTTATTATTAGGTTTTTTTGAATAAATCACCTTTTCAAAATATTGCAAACCACCTACTTATGTTTTAAACATTTTAGGCAATTTAGAGCTTAAAGTGTGAGAAAGAGCTTTAGTTATTATATAAAACAGCTGTTTCTGTTCTTACATTTTGAAAAGCTATTAATACACTCAATAATAATATTTCTTTGATAAAAAAAATAAATAAAAAATAGACCCAAGTGGAAGAAGTATTTATGCTCCTGGTATAACTGCAGATGGCTCAAGCAGTGAAAAAGGTGCCATTGAATGGATGCTTTTTTTAAATCAAAAGCAAGAGATAAACAAAGGGGCTGTAAAAGGTAATTGACTTCTCCAGTAACCACTTTATTTATTTTATTTTTTTAACTTTTTATTTTATTTTATTTATTTTTTTTGGAGCTGTCTAAGAAAACCTCTGGAATCAGGCCAGAGTCCAGCCTGTGAAAATCCCTCCTATTCACTGAGCGCCCGGCTGGCCCTCCTCAAAAACTTCCTAAACGTCACGGAAACTAATTAATTAGGGACGTGTTTTGATTACCTTATTAGTTACCCCCTTTTGTCTATGAAATTGTTAAATTTTTTGTAATAAAAAAAAAAGTAAGACATTTTTTGGGGGGTGGAGTTAGGGACTGCTTGAAAAGCGGGGTCCTTTTATTTCCCCGTTTCTTTTTCCTTCTTTGGTTCAGCGCGCGCGCGCCTCCAGTTCTAACCTTAATTGGACCGAGTGTTTAAAAACCTCAGGTCCATTTCTCCCTGCAGCAGGTTGGTGCTTCTCTTTTCTTTTCACAGACGTAAACTGAACAACACCTGTTTTCTATTTGGAAGAGAAGTGGGTCGACTGATACACAGTGGGTAGAAAAAAAAATGGCTAAAAGAGAACGGTTCTTTTTTTTTCTTTGGGGAAAAAAAATGTAATTTATTACAGAAATAATTTCAAAATACACGAAATAGTTTGTTTTTGTTGTTTTTTTTCTTTATTTATTTTTTACATGCGCAAGAGTCGCATTTCTCCCTTTAACTCCCAGTTATTTAAGCCGATAACTGAGGCCAAAAATAGCTTTTTAAAATAACGTTATGGGTGAAAATAAATGTAGTTTGTGTTTTATTTTATTGCTATTATCGTTTGCCACTATTTTCATCCTTTTCGGTGTAATAACCAACGCCAAGTAGCCCCAAACGTCCGTGTTTTCTTTCTAACGCGCTGAAAAAGTTCATATTTTGTTCTGGGAACTAATGCGGCTTAAATCTTCCCCCTTTTTTTTTATTTATAAAGTAGAATAAAGGGGAAGTGTCTTTCATTCCCGCCCTCCTATACAAGCTTTTATTTGCCTTTTTTTTCTGAATTTAGGCTGCTTTGCCCAGCCTGCCAAACAAAGGTCATCCGTTTGTTTTTTTTGTTGTTTTTTTTTTTTTTTTAACTGAGATAATATGAACTCTCACTTAAAATTTTGCATGGCAGATAAGCTGTATTATGTCCACTGGCTGAGTTATCAAAAATTGCACCTATATTTTTATATTCATTGCAGTGAATTTCCCAGAGTAAGCAAGAGAAAGTGCCATTAATGAAAAGAAATGTGGGTTTTAAAACCACTGAAAGGACAGAGGGCCACATGGACGCCCAACCTGGGCCAAAGTCATAAACAATCTCTGCTTGGTCTGCCAAGTGATGTTCAGCCCTCTTTTTTTTATCAAAACAAAGCTTTAGTTATTTTATTTTGATTTACTCACTAATTTAATCATATAATAGGTTCATGAAGACCTTGTTCTTTTGTTGCTCGTTTTATAAGAGTTACACAGAGGAGAGAATCTGGCAGAGCTGGATCATCAAAACAGAAATGTGTCACCAGTTTTAGGGAGAGGTTATAATTACCCTTTAAAACTATCCTGTGAATTTCATCCGTCACCTAATTACAGGATCATAGTACTGGATTTGTAAGCATCTCTGACCGTTTTTCTCTGTGCGGCTAATGAATCAAAATCTCCTAATAACCCCTTAGTATTTCTAATAATCACTCCATTTATTTGTTGTTACATGTAATAAAAAAAACATACTCAACCCTTTTTAATTCAGTTTTCTTTCATTCAGTTTTCAGACCTCATCTTGCCCAGCTATCTTCTCCCTTTGCCACATTTTCACATCATCAGCTCGGCTGTGTGGAGCAGGCGTATGTTAGAGTGAACAAGCGGCACCGGGCCCGGCTCGGGCCGGTCCAATAGCAGTGACCAGCCAGCAGAGCAGACCACCAACTATAGCCAGCTAGCTACCTGCCTGTGCTGCCAACTAGTCATTTACCCAGCCAGCCATACAGCTTCCCGGCCAACCTCGCAGCCAGTTCGCCAGCCTGTCAGCGGACCCGCCAGTCAGCCTGGGCTGAAGCTCCTCTGTCAGACGTTGACAGAAGGGGCAGGCCGCACTAAATCTGATGGCCCTGGGAGCCAACCAGAGGACTCTATAGCCTTTGTAGGCCGTTCACACAGGCAACTTGTCCCGTTGCACAGCAGGTGGCTTCAACCCACAATCACATGGCTGTGCCCTCAACTTTGCCTCATGACAAGCTAGCTTTTTATGGATGCCCACTGTCGACATTCCAGTTTTGACAATGTCTCTGTAATTCCTGTGAGCCTCGTGGGCTAATTCATGCAATTTGGACAGCACCATTCAGCAAATGTGCCCCTTTTATTTATCTCTCAGTCTCTTTTTTTTTTTGTAAATGTGGGAGACTGACATTTAAAAGCATTTCTAATTGGAGGGCTGTGCCATGCTTGTTTTAAATCCAATCATTGCAAATGGAACAACATTTTGTAGAATTTGTTCTTGGTTGGTGCATTTTTAGCCAGACTTTTCTCCCAACTTGCAGAGTGAGTTTTATCTGGCATTGTATAGCAGATGAGGGCAACCAGCTGTGCTCCACCAAATAAAGCCAATAGGCAATAAAGTGTCTGCAGCAGGAAAACCTGCTTTTTAATATGTCTGAGGTCCGGCTTATCTGCTTAGGAAGGCTGCTAATGAATCAGAAGTGGCTGTTTAGGACAGCTCCAATATTCGGTCGCAGTATTAGGAAGCATAACATGCGTGGGCTGCTCATGTGAAGCTGGCCACCACAGCATTTTTTTTCAGCAGTCTGCTTAATTGTCTCTCACCCTCAACTAGGATTGAACCCTCATTTGTTAACAGAAACTTTTAATATGTTTCTGTGTCTGTGCTGTTGGGGGCTATTAAAGTGGAGTGAGGAAAAATGGAGAGGAGAGGAGAAGAAGGGGGCCAGTTTGGACACGAGAGAGCATTTTGAGAAGAGAGCATGTTTTTGGATGGTATTTTTTTTGTTTTTTTGGGCGGGGGGGTGGTGGAGGGGGGGTCCCCACCACCACCACCACTGCAGCCCCCCCCCTCCTCTCTTTGTTTGTGTGGTAAATCCAGGAGCAGCTGCTGGTCCCAGGGTCTAGTGGGATTTTGGGTCTGTGTTTTCTCATGCCATCCCATGCCAAGGTGGTGTAACGCGAGAACAGAGAGAGTGTGTTTGGGGGGGGGGGTTTGGAAGGCAAGCTGGTTTGTTGGGGTGACTGTGACCATGTTGGTGACGAAGGTGGTGATGGTGGTGTTGGTGCGGGGTGTTAACTTTAGGGGGCGGTTGCTGTCTGGATCCATGTAAAATTAATATCCTCTGGACTTTGCCTTTGCACTAGATTGGAACTTGTCGTTTTGGCTAATGACGTGCCTTCTGCCTGCACCGCACACAACCCCCCCCCCCAAAAAAAATCCTTTCTCCACCACCAGCCACCAACCATCCACACCCCCACCTCTTTGCTTCTCCCTCTGCCATCTCTCTCTTCCCTCCCTTTGAGCAGTGGGAGCGTGCGTATTGGCTGGGCTGCGGGAGACTCGGTGCCAAATAGGTGGGCCCTCTGCATGTTGGCACAGACTCACTCAATGGTTAGAGACGGAAAGTGGAGAGGAAGAGAGAACGGGAGAGCCAGAGTTGGAGAGAAAGAAGGGGGGAAAAAGAAGCTCCACTCGGGTTTGCCAGTGGTCGTGCACAGTCTTCCAACATTTACTCGGTCCTCTTGTTTTTTTTTTGTTTTTTTTTTCCTCCTTTTCTTCTTCTCCGTTCGCACCCCCCCC
The DNA here is from genome assembly GCF_000732505.1 of Cyprinodon variegatus. Lineage (NCBI taxonomy): Eukaryota > Metazoa > Chordata > Actinopteri > Cyprinodontiformes > Cyprinodontidae > Cyprinodon > Cyprinodon variegatus. The sequence continues at coordinate 223,601 of NW_015151017.1, read as the reverse complement.
TTGTACAGCTCTTCTCTCTCTTTTTCTCTCTCTCTCTCTGACTCTTTTGCAGCTCAGAATACAACCAATACTACATGCAGGTTTGCCAACCCATTTTGTTTTTGATGGAAACATTTTTCTAATATTTTTTTGTAAACAAAGGAGAATGTTTGGATTTTTGACAAATTGATCAGTTTTTTTGCTCCAGTTATATAAATGTAATTTTTGCACACCAGCGTCTCTGTTTTATTTGAGTCGGTTGCATAGAGATGGTTGAAAAACTTTTCTGCACTCTCCTTCCATTGTGCTCTTGAGCAGCACCTATTCCGCTCTCTGCTGTCGCTCCAGTACCTCTTGTGTTCCTGTGCTGGTAGTGCACTCTTCTTTTTCCGATTTTCTCTCTCCCCCCTCGTCGCTTCTATTGGACAGTGTCTCAGCTTCTGTTTTTGTTTGTTTTGTTTTTTTTCCTCGCTCCTTTGTTTTGTAAAATTCACCGCAGCACTCCAACGCTCACCAGTCCAGTCACTGCGTTGGTTCTGGTCTGCATTTTAAGTTTCCCCCACAGTCGATGGATTGAATTTATGATGAAAGAGCGAAATGGTAAATACCATGTCGTTGTAGTTTTTCATTCACATTTTTAAAGCCAGTTGTTTAAAAAAATCAAAATAAATAGTGGGATTTTTAATGTCTGTTATTTTATTTATCTAATTCTAATTCAGTATTTTTTTTACCTCTCATAATTAGTAATTATTTGAACCTAAAATAGACCATGATTCACTTATAAGTGTCAAAGTTTTCTATTCAGAACTAATATTTAAAAGAAATGTATGCAGCATATTTCCCCCCCTGGTTTGTTCATGTCTTACCTTAGCCTGTCAGTGGTTTGTATACGTGTCCTTCAGTGTGTTGTGTTAAAGAGTGGAAAGCATCCTTCGCTCTCTCTCCATCACTATCTCTCTTTCTTTCTGTCAGTCTCCTTGCGCCTCTCTCTCATTCTTTCCCTCCGCTCACACGGAGCAGGCGCCGGTCCTCCATGCTGCGTGCCGGTCCTAACTGCCTCTCCTCTCTCTTCCCCTCCTCACCCCCGCTTCCTCTCTCCCCATCCTTCTCTCCCCCGTTCTCCCCCTCTCTTTCCTCTGCCTCCTCCTGCCTCCCCCCCTCCTCCCTCTCCTCGTCCGCCCTCCCCCCGTCCTCCTCTCTCATCCAGGATGAATTCCACCCCTTCATCGAGGCCCTTCTACCCCATGTCCGCGCCTTTGCCTACACCTGGTTCAACCTGCAGGCCCGCAAGCGCAAGTACTTCAAGAAGCACGAGAAGCGCATGTCCAAGGAGGAAGAGCGTGCGGTGAAGGATGAGCTGCTCGGGGAGAAGCCAGAGATTAAACAGAAGTGGGCCTCGCGCCTGCTGGCCAAGCTCCGCAAGGACATCCGGCCCGAGTTCCGCGAGGACTTTGTGCTCACCATTACAGGCAAAAAGCCCCCCTGCTGCGTGCTGTCCAACCCTGACCAGAAGGGCAAGATCCGTCGCATCGACTGCCTGCGTCAGGCCGACAAGGTGTGGCGGCTGGACCTGGTGATGGTCATCCTGTTCAAGGGGAGTCCTCTAGAGAGCACGGACGGAGAGCGGCTTGTCAAGTCCCCACAGTGCACCAACCCTGGCCTGTGCGTCCAGCCGCACCACATCGGAGTGTCCGTCAAGGAGCTGGACCTTTACCTTGCCTACTTTGTCCACACGCCAGGTATGTTGCACTGTTACAGAGAGATCCACACATCATAGAAAATGTTTGCACTGACAGACTTAAAGAGAAACACAGGTGCAAAAATGAACATTTACTGCAGGTTTGATTCATTCTATTGGTAGAAACATACAGGTCAAATTAAGTAAAGCTTATTCTCTCTACATATGTATTTTGAAAATGGCATCTTAAATAAGACGAGCTGAATATAGAAGATACAAGTGAAATTATTCCTTGTGATATAGGTAGGTCTTTTTCTTTTCCATTTTTGTGTTGTGTTCAGACAACACAGTAGAAACTGTGATAAAAAAATTAAAAACATTTGGATGTGTGTCTGGAGCATCGTTCCAGCTTGCTCTGGCAAGTTCGTGTTTATATTTCTGAAGAAGGAATTTATGGCTTCATGAGTATATATTTTGTGTCTTTTTTTATAGAAAAGAATTTGCATGCTTGTGTGAGCCTGTGTGTTTGTGTGAGAGGGATCACGGTTTTAAAATATAATGTTTTCGTTGCACAAGGGGGGAGTCACCATTTTTAATATTGCTGCACGTGGAGCTGCCAGGAGAAGGTCCCTGTATCGTATCTTGGCCAGAACCCAGAATTTTCCGTTTTTTTGTGTGTGAAGGAAAGAGAGAGCAGAGCCGTGAGTCTGCTGCTCTCAGGCCACAGACTACCGCTGCCCTCGCTGTCTGCCTGAACAGTGAGCACCACATTGGACCTGACTGCCAAACACATGCTCACACACAAAACAGCAAAGCTTTAAGACAGACAGAACCATCGCAGCCACCTTCACACCCACGTAAACACAGCTAAATACAGCCACACACATTTGTTTTTGTTGGCTCTTTTCTTTTCTCTCTCTCCCTCTCTTCCTATTCTTTCATCTTTGCAGTTCACTTTCCGACAAACAGCCAAACACGGTTTTAGTCACAATTACGTCCACACACCCACACAGTGCACACGCTGGTCCAAGGGACTAGCGCAGATACAGTTTGAAAACAGCCAAACATTGTTGTATCTCAGCCACCATCATAGATACACAGTCGTACGTCCGGCCAAACATCGCTGTAGCCTCCAGCGTGTGGATTGCACACAGACGCACACACTCACTGGTCGGGTTCTGTTTTTCCCTCACAGTGTAAGAAACACACACAGTCTCACTAAATATATTTCACAGCTAAATCCTTCACACACTACAGAACCATTTGCTGTCAGGTTGTTCAAATAAGCTCATGAACTAGTGTTATCTCAGCTGGATTTCCTGTTCAATTTAAACATGAATCCACCACATATTTATGGAAATTTATATATATATATATGTTAGTATATCTTTCTATTGATATTTTTACACATCAATCTGCTCTGTAAGCCAAATGCTATCAGGAACAGCTCCCAGTCTTTCCCTCATTGAGACCCCCCCCCTTCCACACACACACCAACATTTAAACCTCCATCCAGGCCAGACACCTCACACAGCCTGAGCCAAACCCTGGCAGCAGCTCCAGCTTTGCTTTGTTAGTCTTTCTTTGATGGTAATAAACGATACATAACGGCTAGTCTCTCTCACCGTTGTTATGGTAATTGTATTTATTTATTATAAGCTGTCTACCAATGATGCTTGAATTTATTTGTTTTATCTGACAGAAAGTTATTCAGACTTGCTGAACTGGGATTGATATGATATAT